>NW_020253448.1:0-1350 GCF_003255815.1 Theropithecus gelada
CTATGGTGTAAAAGGAAATATCCTCAGATGAAATCTGTAAAGAAGCTTTCTGAGAAACTCCTTAGTGTTCTGTTAATTCATCTCACAGAGTTACATCTCTATTTCGTGGATCTCTTTGCTAGCCTTATTTCTGTGGAGTCTGACAACAGATATTTCGAATCCCTTTGAAGACTATAGGGCCAAACGAAATATCCTCAGATAACAAAGAGAAAGAAGCTTTCTGTGAAACCTCTTTGTGTTCTGTGAAATCATCTCACCGCGTTACAGCTTTCCCCTCAAGAAGCGTTTCGCTAAGACAGTTCTTGTGGAATTGGCAAAGTAATATTTGGAAGCCCATGGAGGGCTGTGGTGAAAAAGGAAATATCCGCAGATGAAATCTGGAAAGAAGCTTTCTGAGAAATTGCTTAGTGTTCTGTTAATTCATCTCACAGAGTTGCATCTCTGTTTCGTGGGTCTCTCTCCTGGCCTTATTTCTGTGGAATCTGAGAACAGATATTTCGGATCCCTTTGAAGACTATAGGATCAAAGGAAATATCCTCCGATAACAAAGAGAAAGAAGCTTTCTGAGAAACTTCCTTGTGTTTTTTGAAATCATCTCACAGAGTTACAGCTTTCCGCTCCAGAAGCCTTTCGCTAAGACAGTTGTTGTGGAATTGACAAAGTGATATTTGGAAGCCCATAAAGCTCTACGGTGAAAAATGGAATATCCTCAGATGAAATCTGGATAGAAGCTTTGTGAGAAACTGCTTAATATTCTGTTAATTCATCTCACAGAGTTACATCTCTGTTTCGTGGATCTCTTTGCTAGCCTTATTTCTGTGGAGTCTGAGAACTGATATTTCGGATCCCTTTGAAGACTATAGGGCCAAACGAAATATCCTCCGATAAAAAAGAGAAAGAAACTTTCTGAGAAACTTCTTTGTATTCTGTGAAATCATCTCACAGAGTTACAGCTTTCCCCTCAAGAAGCCTTTCGATAAGACAGTTCTTGTGGAATTGGCAAAGTGATAGTTGGAAGCCCATAGAGGACTATGGTGAAAAAGGAAATATCCTCAGATGAAATCTGGAAAGAAGCTTTCTGAGAAACTGCTTAGTGTTCTGTTAATTCATCTCACAGAGTTACATCTCTTTTTCGTGGATCTCTTTGCTAGCCTTATTTCTGTGGAATATGAGAACAGATATTTCGGATCCCTTTGAAGACAATGGGGCCAAAGGAAATATCCTCCAATAAAAAGGAGAAAGAAGCTTTCTGAGAAACTCCTTTGTGGTCTCCGAAATCATCTCAAAGAGTTACACCTTTCTCCTCCAGAAGCCTTTCGCTAAGACAGTTCTTGTGGAATTGGCAAAGTG
>NW_020253449.1:0-1350 GCF_003255815.1 Theropithecus gelada
GAAGTCCTGTAAGGTTAGCAAGTTCTAGTCCTTCTTGTAATAACTTTAACCAGGAGAAAGGACGTAAGTCTTGTGTTAGTCTGTTTTCCTGTCGTTGGATATTCCCGTGGACCAGGGGCAGTACTTGCACTAGGCCTCGCCACAGATAGAGGTGACTGCTAGGCCATGTGGAGGAGGGGGAGTAGTATACAGCCCCATGTTGAGGCGTGGTCCAGCGGGAGTTCCAGGGGTCTCTAACTATCCATGTATATGAAAAGTCTCCATCCCGTCTACGATGGAAGGGCCATTTAGGGTCTAACTGTTTTCTCTCTCCCCAATAACGGGGTCTATAGATGTTACAATAGTTATAAAGACAGCCAGCATTTTGGTGCCACCAATAGTGTTTACAATTGTATTTAGTCTGATCAAACTCAAAGCATATTATTGGTGTCATAGGTTTGGCTATTTGAAAACCAGTAAAATTTAGTAGAATTGGGCTGTTGCACCCTGAGGAAGGGCAATCAGCACTGGCCAATAATTTTCTGGGCTTATGAGGTTGTCTGGGGTGGGTTTGGTTTTCATAAAGCCAGAATCTCCAGACAAAGGGATTATGAGCTGGTTTTGTGATTTCTCCAGCGGCCACTAGGGCGACTAACGTTAGGGTTAGACTACCTAACTGCATGTTTGCAGTGAGCTATGCTGCCGGCGCAGGGTGAGTTTTAAGGGGTTGTTCCTAGCTCTGTCCACAGTCCACGCGTCCGGTGCTTCAGCCGCCGCCGTGATTGGTCCCAGAAGATCGGAGGTTGGGTCCACTGGCTTGACGTGGGTGTAGTGGATCCACGATGCGATGCCTTCTACCTTCAGGGCGGTGGGTGTGGTCAAGAGTACCTGGAGTGGTCCTTTCCACCTGGGTTCTAGGGTCTCTTGTCGGTGTCGCTTGACTAGGACCCAGTCTCCCGGCTGGTACGGATGGGGTGTCGGCGGGGGACCGGTCTCATATAGTTCCTTCAGCTTGGGCCAGATTTCTTGATGAATTTTCTGCAAGGCTTGTAGGGAAAACAAGAGTTCAAAGACATTTTCTGTTTCGGACTTGAGCAGATCATCTTTTAGGCTGGGAACTAAGGGTGGGGGTCTGCCATACATAATTTTATAAGGAGTAAGGCCCAGTCTGTAAGGGGTGTTACGGGCCCGGAACAGAGCGTAGGGGAGAAGGACCACCCAATTAGCGCCAGTCTCCATAGTCAATTTAGTTAAGGTCTCTTTTAAGGTCCGATTCATTCTCTCTACCTGTCCTGAACTCTGGGGCCTGTAAGCGCAATGTAGTTTCCAATTTGCCCCAAGGATGGAAGCCAAATCCTGACTTACCTTAGC
>NW_020253450.1:0-1350 GCF_003255815.1 Theropithecus gelada
TATCTAGCTAAAATTCATTGACTTCATTTTGTTTTCATTGAATTTATGATTTGTTGGCTTTCCATTTGTGAGAGTGATAGAAGTTTCCTTTAAACACGAAATTGTAAATATAAACAGGTAGGCCATTCACAGAAATATATAAAATATGTCATAGGAAAGGTAACACTCTCACATGGCAATAAATATGACAGAGGCCCGCAAATGACCTGAGTGACCTGGAGTGACCTGAGCACTGACCTCCAAACGCCGTCCGTAGGACATCCTGCATCCCCCAGACCCTTTCCTGGGTCCTCCCACACCCTAAAACCCCCTAGACCATCCAGACCTCAGGCCACCCACCTCTCCGTTGCCAGAGCAGTCTCCATTCCTGAACGTGCTGGTCACCACCAACAGCAGCTGCTCCTCCTGCAGGCAGCTCAGCTTATACTCATCCATACAGAGAACCTGCACAGCACCCAGGTGGATATAAGCCCTCAACTCCCAGTAGACACTCTGGGCTTCCTCCCACACCTCCCCCCGGCCGGGTCTCCTGGGCTCATCTGTCTCTCCCAGTGCCCAGCACAGGCGTGGCACAGCGGAGGTGAATGCACCGATTTGAACACATCATCCTCAATTCTCCTTCCCCGCTCAAACCCTGCAGCTAACCCATCAGCGAGTCCTGAAGGCTCTGCCTCCAAAATACTCTCTATCCCATGTCCAAACGCTTCTCACCACGTCCACTGCTACTTGCAATTGTGTGTGTGTGGAAACATTTCCACAAAATTGGAATGAGCAGGTCACAGCGGCGCCTGGAGGGAATGGCTGGGAAAATGTGCCCTCGCCTTGTTATTCTATCCAGGCCCACCCAGCTGAGGATGGGGGACCTGCCACCACTCTCCTGGCAGTTCCGGACTCCTGGGAGCCAGCAGGGGAGGACCCAAGAGTGTTTTCAGCGACTCCCATCAGTCACTCCCACCTTGGCCTAGGCCTCTACGTGGCACAGATCACAGCTCATTCCAACCTGGCATTACACTGGCCTGTGCCCTGTCCTCAGGGTCACATCTGTCTCCCAGAAGCCGTGCAACCCTGGAAAACCCATGAACCTGTCTAACAGACAGGTTCCTCCTCTGTGCATTAACAATGACATTGACGCCTGCTTTGCAGGGCGCTGGGAGGGTAGAAGGAGGTGTACGCTGGAGAGTTCCCCGAGGGCAAAGCCTGGCTCTGCGTCACTCACTCTCAGATCCTGAGAACCTGGAGCTGGCCCAGCAGGTGGCCACCATTCCCTAAGAGCTGGATTTGATCCGTCAGTGCTGAAGGCAGAGGATAGAGCTTCGACAGACCCCCTGTGTCCTGTCTTCTTTATCTGCA
>NW_020253451.1:0-1350 GCF_003255815.1 Theropithecus gelada
AGAGTTACATCTGTATTTCTTGGATCTCTTGGCTAGCCTTATTTCTGTGGAATCTGAGAACAGATATTTGGGATCCCTTTGAAGACCATAGGGCCAGAGGAAATATCCTTCGATAACAAAGAGAAAAAAGCTTTCTGAGAAACTGCTTAGTGTTCTGTTAATTCAGCTCACAGAGTTACATCTGTATTTCGAGGCTCTCTTTGCTAGCCTTATTTCTGTGGAATCTGAGAACAGATATTTCGGATTTCTTTGAGGACTATAGGGCCAAAGGAAATATCCTCCGATAACAAAGAGAAAGAAGCTTTCTGAGAAACCTCTGTGGTGTTCTGTGAAATCATCTCACAGAGTTACAGCTTTCCCCTCTTGAAGCCGTTTGCTAAGACAGTTCTTGTGGAATTGGCAAAGTGATATTTGGAAGCCCATAGAGGGCTAAGCTGAAAAAGGAAATATCCTCAGATGAAATCTGGAAAGAAGATTTCTGAGAAAATGCTTTGCGTTCTGTTAGTTCATCTCCCAAAGTTATATCTGTATTTCGTGGATCTCTTTGCTAGCCTTATTTCTGTGGAATCTGAGAACAGATATTTCGGATTTCTTTGAAGACTCTAGGCCCAAAGGAAATATCCTCCCATAACAAAGAGAAAGAAGCTTTCTGAGAAACTTCTGTGGTGTTCTGTGAAATCATCGCACAGAGTTACAGCTTTCCCCTCAAGAATCCTTTCGCTAAGACAGTTTTGTGGAATTGGCAAAGTGATATTTGGAAGCCCTTAGAGGACTATGGTGAAAAAGGAAATATCCTCAGGTGAAATCTGGAAAGAAGCTTTCTGAGATACTGCTTAGCGTTCTGTTAATTCCTCTCCCAGAGGTACATCAGCATTTCGTGGATCTATTTGCTAGCCTTATTTCTGTGGAATCTGAGAACAGATATTTCGGATCCCTTTGAAGACCATAGGGCCAAAGGAAATATCCTCCGATAACAAAGAGAAAGAAGCTTTCTGAGAAACTTGTTTGTGTTCGGTGAAATCATCTCACAGAGTTACAGCTTTCCCCTGAAGAAGCCTTTCGCTAAGAAAGTTCTTGTGGAATTGGCAAAGTGATATTTGGAAGCCGATATAGGGCTATGGTGAAAAAGGAAATATCCTCAGATGAAATCTGGAAAGAAGCTTTCCGAGAAACTGCTTTGCGTTCTGTGAAATCATCTCAAAGAGTTACAGCTTTCCCCTCAAGAAGACTTTCGCTAATTCAATTCTTGTGGAATTGGCAAAGTGATATTTGGAAGCCGAGGGAGGGCTATGGTGAAAAAGGAAATATCCACAGATGAAATCTGGAAAGAAGCTTTCTGAGAAACTGCTT
>NW_020253452.1:0-1350 GCF_003255815.1 Theropithecus gelada
GCAGGAATAGACAATGAAATTAGAGCAGGAACAAAAGTTAAAAACATAATTACATATACTCATCACACCTTGACTATGTTGGCCTTTAGTCCCATTAAGCTCTATTTGGTTTTTGTGGTGTATATAGAAAACCCTTTTATTCTCATCTTCAGTGACGGCTCACTGGAAAGCACAATCTAGTGTGTGTATGTGAGTGTGTGTGTGTGTCTATGTATGTCCTCCCTTTATAAAGTGCACAACATTTAATGTTTTGAACATCACAGAAATTACTCCCAAAGAATATTTAACCATTTATTAGTAGCTACTATAATTAATTGATTTATGAGTCTATCAGTAATTAGTGTAAACTTATTATGTGCCAGGCTCTCTACATGATAAGATGGAACAAATTATTTTAATGAGCAGTTCAAGCTGAGATAACTTGCTTTCCTAAAGAAAGATGATGATTTAGCATTCCACAGTTATCCTACTATAATGGTTGAATACTTAATATGGTTCTCACTATCATTTCTGTTTAGTCATAATGTAGTTTATTAATGAATTATCTATAGCAGCACACTCAATATGTAAAAAGAAAAAGTACTACTTAGTATAAAATGACTTCCAGTGTCAGTCAAGTGAAAGTAATTCAATCTGAATTTTTTAAAGTAAAGAAAACAGATTGTGATCTAAGGTCTATGATTTATCATAAAAGAGGCAGCAGAAAAACAGTTTTTCCCCCTATTTGAGTGAAGGCCACAGTGTCAGATATAAATAATATAAATCATTGTACCCCATAGTTTGTAAGATTGTCTATGCCTATTAGGATTAAAACCTGAGAATTTAGTGCTCAGAATGGAAATTATTTATATACACTAAATAAAGTGTGGGAAAAATCATGATAGTGACACTTTGTTGAGGATTGAGTCAGTTGAGTGGTTTGGGAATTTTTACCAGGCTAAGTAATTAAAGGCTTTTTATTACATCAATTGTTTAAGAAAATGCAAGGCCTGTGTAATAATACGTTAAAAATTAATCGTTAAATTAGATTAATCTCTAGTAAAATATGAGACGCACTCTTAGAAACCTTGGGAATTAATTAGTACATATCTAATATGTATTTTAATAGATTAAGGACATATTTTCGTTGAAGAAATGTTTTTAAAAATTTAGTTTAAAATTTATTTTTAGTTTTTAATTTTTTTTCAAGATCACTGAGTAGATACATCAGATGCCAGTTTTCATCAGAAAGAAACACAAAGTGAAAGGTGAATTGTTATTATTTGAATAGAAAGCTAAGGAAAGAGGGCTGGCACCTGTTGGAAAGCCTCTGGGTAGAAGCTAAGGTGTAGAAAAGGAAAGTATAAGACT
>NW_020253453.1:0-1349 GCF_003255815.1 Theropithecus gelada
TAGTCTTCAAAGGGATCCGAAATATCTGTTCTCAGATTACACAGAAACCAGGCTAGCAAAGAGATCCGCGAAATAAAGATGTAACTCTGTGAGATGAATTAACAGAACACTAAGCAGTTTCTCAGAAAGCTTCTTTCCAGATTTCATCTGAGGATATTTCCTTTTTCACCATAGCCCTCTATGGGCTTCAAAATATCACTTTGCCAATTCCACAAGAACTGTCTTAGCGAAAGGCTTCTTGAGGGGGAAAGCTGTAACTCTGTGAGATGATTTCACAGAACACAAAGAGGTTTCTCAGAAAGCTTCTTTCTCTTTGTTATCGGAGGATATATCCTTTGGCCCTATAGTCTTCAAAGGGATCCGAAATATCGGTTCTCAGATTCCACGGAAATAAGGCTAGCAAAGAGATCCACGAAATACAGATGTAACGCTCTGAGTGGAAGTCATATATCACAGAGCAGTTTCTCAGAAAGCTTCTTTCCAGATTTCATCGGAGGATATTTCCTTTTTCACCATCGCCCTCTACGGGCCTCCAGGTATCACTTTGCCAATTCCACAAGAAATGTCTTAGCGAAAGGTTTCCAGAGGGGAAAGCTGTAACTCTGTGAGATGATTTCACAGATCACAAAGAAGTTTCTCAGAAAGCTTCTTTCTCTTTGTTATAGGAGGATATTTCCTTTGGCTCTATAGTCTTCAAAGGGATCCGAAGTATCTGTTCTCAGATTCCACAGAAATAAGGCTAGCAAAGAGATCCACGAAATACAGATGTAACTCTGTGAGATGAATTAACAGAACACTAAGCAGTTTCTCAGAAACTTCTTTCCAGATTTCATCTGAGGATATTTCCTTTTTCACCATAGCCCTCTATGGGCTTCCAAATATCACTTTGCCAATTCCACAAGAATTGTGTTAGTGAAAGGCTCCTTGAGGGGAAAGCTTTAACTCTGTGAGATGATTTAACAGAACTCAAAGAAGTTACACAGAAAGCTTCTTTCTCTTTGTTATCGGAGGATATTTCCTTTGGCCCTATAGTCTTCAAAGGATACGAAATATCTCTTCTCAGATTTCACAGAAATAAGGCAAGCAAAGGGATCCACGAAATACAGACGTAACCCTGTGAGTGGAAGTCACACATCACAGAGCAGTTTCTCAGAAAGCTTCTTTCTAGATTTCATCTGAGGATATTTCTTTTTCACCATAGCCCTCTAGGGGCTTCCAAATATCACTTTTCCAATTCCACAAGAACTGTCTTAGCGAAAGGCTTCTTGAGGGGAAAGCTGTAACTCTGTGAGATGATTTCAGAGAACACAAAGAAGTTTCTCAGAAAGCTTCTGTCTCTTGGTTATCGG
>NW_020253454.1:0-1349 GCF_003255815.1 Theropithecus gelada
TATACAGAGGGACAACTGCAGCTTTTTAAAAGTTTGTGTCCTGCCTTATCCTAAAAAGGCTCCAAGGTGGATGCAAAATTATTTCATTCTTTTGGTTTTCTTGGTGGGATATTGATGTTTATTCTTCAGTGTCTAAAATCCTGAGTGGACAGAGTTAGTGCTTCTGGAACAAAGCCAGTCTGGAAACACATATTGAGATATCCACCTTTTCTTCATGGTTTCAAAAAAGGCCATGATCATATTTTATTCGGTTGAACTGTAGGAAACTGCCAATATTTGCAGTTTTTGGCCTACAAAATGGCAAGTTCATATGATACTAAAAACAAAGGCTTCCTGGATGGGGAAAATAGGAATTGGTGAGAACCTGAAGTTGTCTGTCATGGCCTCTGAGTCACAGGTAAATAAACCTGCGTGAGGGGAAGTTGGCTGTACAGTATTTTCCCTCTGTTTTGAGACTGTCAGAAAAAGGAAAGTTCCATTGCTTTGGGTCCCTTTTCCTCACCTTTGCTGCAGAGCGGACTTGCCATTATTCCTCTTGTTTCCAGTGCTCAGGAGGCTGATGCCACATAGAAGACCTGCAGGTCGGTGGATGTGAAACAGGCAACGGACACTCTGTGCACCTTGGGACGCATCTGAGAAGTACGTGCTTTTGCAGCAGGTCTGAGGTGAGGGCGTGTTTCAACTCTTCTCCCTTCTCTGGCTTTGCAGGCCTTTGAAGTTGGTCCTGGAAAGTGAAATTAGTTAATGCTGATTTAAGCTCCAGGTCAAAGCCAGGGGGCCGAAGAGACCCGCCCTTCACTAGGGGTGTAAAGCATTGGGCCTTCCCATCAGGAGGCAGCAGGGACTCGAGAAAGCCCCACATGCCCTCCAGTTCCCTTAAGTTGAAATTTTTTGTACTCGGCCATGCCGGGTCATTTTGGGAGGTAAATGGGGAGTTCACATGGGGGTGTGCAGTATTCTTAGGTGTCATGTGCGAGAGTTGAATTTGTAGAAGCTGTGCGGATAGGAAAGGGCCTGGCAGGGAGTGCTGTTTACACGGAGCCAATTCAACGCGAAGTCTGTGCTCTGCCTGGGTCCGTGTCTGACCGGTGTCTCCCAGTCTGCAACAGGACGTTCACGTGACTCGGCGCCATCGTCCCACTCTGTGTAGACGTCTGAGGATCTGTGCGCGGCTGCTCTGTGAGAATGAGTTGTGATAATGAACTGAGAAACAGTGAACAAACCCTGAATTGGTTAGCACTGGTTCCACGGCCACTTCTGCCATGGTTGGGGTCATTCATAATAAAGTGTGCTGGACTCCTATGCAGAGCTCTGAATTTCAGAGGCCCTTTAACTCGGCAGCTAACCAG
>NW_020253455.1:0-1350 GCF_003255815.1 Theropithecus gelada
AGAGGATATTTCCTTTGGCCGTATAGTCTTCAAAGGGATCCGAAATATCTGTTCTCAGATTCCACAGAAATAAGGGTAGCAAAGAGATCCACAATATACAGATGTAACTCTGTGAGATGAATTAACCGAACGCTAAGCAGTGTCTCAGAAAGCTTCTTTCCAGATTTCGTCTGAGGATATTTCCTTTTTCACCATAGCCCTCTATGGGCTTCCAAGTATCACTTTGCCAATTCCACAAGAACTGTCTTAGCGAAAGTCTTCTTGACGGGAAGCTGTAACTCTGTGAGATGATTTCACGGAACACAAAGAAGTTTCTCAGAAAGCTTCTTTCTCTTTGTCATCGGAGGATATTTCCTTTGACCCTAGAGTCTTCAAAGGGATCCGAAATATCTGTTCTCAGATTCCACAGAAATAAGGCTACCAAAGAGATCCACGAAATACAGACGTAGCTCTGTGAGATGAATTAACAGAACACTTAGCAGTTTCTCAGAAAGCTTCTTTCCAGATTTCATCTGAGGATATTAACTTTTTCACCATAGCCCTCTATGGGCTTCCAAACATCACTTTGCCAATTCCACAAGAACTGTCTTAGCGAANTTAGCGAAAGGCTTCTCGAGGGGAAAGCTGTAACTCTGTGAGATGATTTCACAGAACACAAATAAGTTTCTCAGAAAGCTTCTTTCTCTTTTTTATCGGAGGATATTTCCTTTGTCCCTAGAGTCTTCAAAGGGATCCGAAATATCTGTTCTCAGATTACACAGAAATAAGGCTAGCAAAGAGATCAACGAAATACAGATGTAACTCTGTGAGTGGAAGTCACAAATCACATGGCAATTTCTCAGAAAGCTTCTTTCCAGATTTCATCTGAGGATATTTCCTTTTTCACCGTAGCCCTCTACGGGCCTCCAAATATCACTTTGCCAATTCCACAAGAACTGTCTTAGCGAAAGGCTTCCTGAGGGGAAAGCTGTAACTCTGTGAGATGATTTCACAGAACACAAAGAAGTTTCTCAGAAAGCTTCTTTCTCTTTGTTATCGGAGGATATTTCCTTTGCCCGTATAGTCTTCAAAGGAATCCGACATATCTGTTCTCAGATTCCACAGAAATAAGGCTAAAAAAGAGATCCACGAAATACAGATGTAACTCTGTGAGATGAATTAACCGAACGCTAAGCAGTTTTTCAGAAAGCTTCTTTCCGGATTTCATCTGAGGATATTTCCTTTTTCACCATAGCCCTCTATGGGCTTCCAAATATCACTTTGCCAATTCCACAAGAACTGTCTTAGAGAAAGTCTTCTTGATGGGAAAGCTGTAACTCTGTGAGATGATTTTACAGAACACAAAGAAGT
>NW_020253456.1:0-1349 GCF_003255815.1 Theropithecus gelada
AGTTACAGCTTTCCCCTCAAAAAGCCTTTCAGTAAGACAGTTTTTTTGGAACTGCCAAAGTGATATTTGGAAGGTCTTAGAGGGGAAAGCTGTAACTCTGTGAGATGATTTCAAAGAACACAAAGAAGTTTCTCAGAAAGCTTCTTTCTCTTTCTTATCGGAGGATATTTCCTTTGGCCCAATAGTCTTCAAAGGGACCGAAATATCTGTTCCTAGATTCCACAGATATAAGGCCAGAAAAGAGATCCACGAAATACAGATGTAACTCTGTGAGAAGAATTAATAGAACACTCAGCAGTTTCTCAGAAAGCTTCTTTCCAGATTTCATCGGAGGATATTTCCTTTTTCACCATAGCCGTCTATGGGCTTCCCAATATCACTTTGCCAATTCCACAAGAACTGTCTTAGCGAAAGGCTTCTTCAGCGAAAAGCTGTAACTCTGTGAGATGATTTCACAGAACACAAAGAAGTTTCTCACAAAGCTTCTTTCTCTTTGTTATCGGAGGATATTTCCTTTGGCCCCATAGTCTTCAAAGGGATCCGAAATATCTGTTCTCAGATTCCACAGAAATAAGGCTAGCAAAGAGATCCACGAAATACAGATGTAACACTGTGAGATGAATTATCATAACACTAAGCAGTTTCTCAGAAAGCTTCTTTCCAGATTTCATTGGAGGATATTTCCTTTTCACCATAGCCCTATATGGGCTTCCAAATATCACTTTGCCAATTCCACAAGAACTGTCTTAGCGAAAGAGTTCTTGAGGGGAAAGCTGTAAGTCTGTGAGATGATTTCACAGAACACAAAGAAGTTTCTCAGAAAGCTTCTTTCTCTTTGTTATCGGAAGATATTTCCTTTGGCCCTATAGTCTTCAAAGGCATCCGAAATATCTGTTCTCCGATTCCACAGAAATAAGGCTAGCAAAGAGATCCAGGAAATACAGATGTAACTTCGTGAGATGAATTAACAGAACACTCAGCAGTTTCTCAGAAAGCCTCTTTCCAGATTTCATGGTAGGATATTTCCTTTTTCACCGTAGCCGTCTATGGGCTTCCAAATATCACTTTGCCAGTTCCACAAGAACTGTCTCAGCGAAAGGCTTCTTCAGCGAAAAGCTGTAACTCTGTGAGATGATTTCACAGAACACAAAGAAGTTTCTCACAAAGCTTCTTTCTCTTTGTTATCGGAGGATATTTCCTTTGGCCCCATAGTCTTCAAAGGGATCCGAAATATCTGTTCTCAGATTCCACAGAAATAAGGCTAGCAAAGAGATCCATGAAATACAGATGAAACTCTGTGAGATGAATTAACAGAACACTCAGCAGTTTCTCAGAAAGCTTCTTTCCAG
>NW_020253457.1:0-1349 GCF_003255815.1 Theropithecus gelada
AGAAACTGCTTAGTGTTCTGTTAATTCATCTCAGAGAGTTACATCTGTATTTCGTGGATCTCTTTCCTAGCCTTATATCTGTGGAATCCAAGAACAGATATTTCGGATCCCTTTGAAGACTATAGCGCCAAAGGAAATATCCTCCGATAACACAGAGGAAGAAGCTTTCTGAGAAACTTCTTTGTGTTTTGTGAAAACATCTCACAGAGTTACAGCTTTCGCCTCAAGAAGCCTTTCGCTAAGACAGTTCTTGTGGAATTGGCAAAGTGATATCTGGAATCCCCTAATGGGCAATGGCGAAAAAGGAAATATCCTCAGACGAAATCTGGAAAGAAGGTTCCTTTGAAACTGCTTAGTGTTCTGTTAATTCATCCCAGAGAGTTACATCTGTATTTCGTGGATCTCTTTGCTAGCCTTATTTCTGTGGAATCTGAGAACAGATATTTCGGATCCCTTTGAAGACTATAGGGCCAAAGGAAATATCCACCGATAACAAAGAGAAAGAAGATTTCTGAGAAACTTCTTTGTGTTCTGTGAAATCATCTCACAGAGTTACAGCTTTCCCCTCAAGAAGACTTTCGTTAAGATAGTTCTTGTGGAATTGGCAAAGTGATATTTGGAAACCCATAGGGGGCTATGGTGAAAAAGCAAATATCCTCAGATGAAATCTGGAAAGAGGCTTTCTGAGAAACTGCTCTGTGATGTGTGACTTCCACTGACATAGTTACATCTGTATTTCGTGGATCTCTTTGCTAGCCTTATTTCTGCGGAATCTGAGAACAGATATTTCGGATCCCTTTGAAGACTATAGGGCCAAAGGAAATATCCTCCGATAAGAAAGACAAAGAAGCTTTCTGAGAAACTTCTTTGATTTCTGTGAAATCATCTCACAGAGTTACAGCTTTCCCCTCAAGAACCCTTTGGCTAAGACAGTTCTTGTGGATTTGGCAAAGTGATATTTGGAAGCCCATAGAGGTCTATGGTGAAAAAGGAAATATCCTCAGATGAAATTTGGAAAGAAGCTTTTTGAGAAACTGCTTAGTGTTGTGTTAATTCATCTCACAGAGTTACATCTGTATTTGGTGAATCTCTTTGTTAGCCTTATTTCTGTGGAATCTGAGAGCAGATATTTCGGATGCCTTTGAAGCCTATAGGGCCAAAGGACATGTCCTCCGAGAACAAAGAGGAAGAAGCTTTCTGAGAAACTTCTTTGTGTTCTGTGAAATCATCTCACAGAGTGGCAGGTTTCGCTTCAAGAAGCCTTTCGCTAAGACTGTTCTTCTGGAATTCGGAAAGTGATATTTGGAAGCCCATAGAGGGCTGTGGTGAAAAACGAAATATTCTCAGAT
>NW_020253458.1:0-7630 GCF_003255815.1 Theropithecus gelada
GGGAGTGCCCGACGATCGGTGCTGGTCAGCTGCTGCAGCCCGACCAGCGAGAGCTGAAGCAGGGCGAGGCATCGCCTCACCTGGGAAGCGCAAGGGGGAAGGGAATCCCTTTTCCTAGCCAGGGGAACTGAGACACACAACACCTGGAAAATCGGGTAACTCCCACCCCAATATTGCGCTTTAAGCAAACAGGCACACCAGGAGATCATATCCCACACCTGGCCGGGAGGGTCCCACGCCCACGGAGCCTCCCTCATTGCTAGCACAGCAGTCTGTGATCTACCTGCAAGGCAGCAGCGAGGCTGGGGGAGGGGCGCCCGCCATTGCTGAGGCTTAAGTAGGTAAACAAAGTCTCTGGGAAGCTCCAACTGGGTGGAGCTCACAGCAGCTCAAGGAAACCTGCCTGTCTCTGTAGACTCCACCTCTGGGGACAGGGCACAGCTACACAACAACAACAACAACAACAAAAAAGCAGCAGAAAGCTCTGCAGACGCAAACGACTCTGTCTGACAGCTTTGAAGAGAGCAGTGGATCTCCCAACACGGAGGTTGAGATCTGAGAAGGGACAGACTGCCTGCTCAAGTGGGTCCCTGACCCCTGAGTAGCCTAACTGGGAGACATCCCCCACTAGGGGCAGTCTGACACCCCACACCTCACAGGGTGGAGTACACCCCTGAGAGGAAGCTTCCAAAGCAAGAATCAGACAGGTACACTCGCTGTTCAGAAATATTCTATCTTCTGCAGCCTCTGCTGCTGATACCCAGGCAAACAGGGTCTGGAGTGGACCTCAAGCAATCTCCAACAGACCTACAGCTGAGGGTCCTGACTGTTAGAAGGAAAACTATCAAACAGGAAGGACACCTACACCAAAACCCCATCAGTACATCACCATCATCAAAGACCAGAGGCAGATAAAACCACAAAGATGGGGAAAAAGCAGGGCAGAAAAGCTGGAAATTCAAAAAACAAGAGCGCATCTCCCCCGGCAAAGGAGCGCAGCTCATCGCCAGCAACGGATCAAAGCTGGACGGAGAATGACTTTGACGAGATGAGAGAAGAAGGCTTCAGTCCATCAAATTTCTCAGAGCTAAAGGAGGAATTACGTACCCAGCGCAAAGAAACTAAAAATCTTGAAAAAAAAGTGGAAGAATTGACGGCTAGACTAATTAATGCAGAGAAGGTCATAAACGAAATGAAAGAGATGAAAACCATGACACGAGAAATACGTGACAAATGCACAAGCTTCAGTAACCGACTCGATCAACTGGAAGAAAGAGTATCAGCGATTGAGGATCAAATGAATGAAATGAAGCGAGAAGAGAAACCAAAAGAAAAAAGAAGAAAAAGAAATGAACAAAGCCTGCAAGAAGTATGGGATTATGTAAAAAGACCAAATCTACGTCTGATTGGGGTGCCTGAAAGTGAGGGGGAAAATGGAACCAAGTTGGAAAACACTCTTCAGGATATCATCCAGGAGAACTTCCCCAACCTAGTAGGGCAGGCCAACATTCAAATCCAGGAAATACAGAGAACGCCACAAAGATACTCCTCGAGAAGAGCAACTCCAAGACACATAATTGCCAGATTCACCAAAGTTGAAATGAAGGAAAAAATCTTAAGGGCAGCCAGAGAGAAAGGTCGGGTTACCCACAAAGGGAAGCCCATCAGACTCACAGCAGATCTCTCGGCAGAAACTCTCCAAGCCAGAAGAGAGTGGGGGCCAATATTCAACATTCTTAAAGAAAAGAATTTTAAACCCAGAATTTCATATCCAGCCAAACTAAGTTTCATAAGTGAAGGAGAAATAAAATCCTTTACAGATAAGCAAATGCTTAGAGATTTTGTCACCACTAGGCCTGCCTTACAAGAGACCCTGAAGGAAGCACTCAACATGGAAAGGAACAACCGGTACCAGCCATTGCAAAAACATGCCAAAATGTAAAGACCATCGAGGCTAGGAAGAAACTGCATCAACTAATGAGCAAAATAACCAGTTAATATCATAATGGCAGGATCAAGTTCACACATAACAATCTTAACCTTAAATGTAAATGGACTAAATGCTCCAATGAAAAGACACAGACTGGCAAACTGGATAAAGAGTCAAGACCCATCAGTCTGCTGTATTCAGGAGACCCATCTCACACGCAGAGACATACATAGGCTCAAAATAAAGGGATGGAGGAAGATTTACCAAGCAAATGGAGAACAAAAAAAAGCGGGGGTTGCAATCCTAGTCTCTGATAAAACAGACTTTAAACCATCAAAGATCAAAAGAGACAAAGAAGGCCATTACATAATGGTAAAGGGATCAATTCAACAGGAAGAGCTAACTATCCTAAATATATATGCACCCAATACAGGAGCACCCAGATTCATAAAGCAAGTCCTTAGAGACTTACAAAGAGACTTAGACTCCCATACAATAATAATGGGAGACTTCAACACTCCACTGTCAACATTAGACAGATCAACAAGACAGAAAGTTAACAAGGATATCCAGGAATTGAACTCATCTCTGCAGCAAGCAGACCTAATAGACATCTATAGAACTCTCCACCCCAAATCAACAGAATATACATTCTTCTCAGCACCACATCGTACTTACTCCAAAATTGACCATATAATTGG
Source organism: Theropithecus gelada (assembly GCF_003255815.1). Taxonomy (NCBI): domain Eukaryota; kingdom Metazoa; phylum Chordata; class Mammalia; order Primates; family Cercopithecidae; genus Theropithecus; species Theropithecus gelada. The sequence goes on from NW_020253458.1 coordinate 2,632, forward strand.
AAGTAAAGCAATCCTCAGCAAATGTACAAGAACAGAAATTATAACAAACTGTCTCTCAGACCATAGTGCAATCAAACTAGAACTCAGGACTAAGAAACTCAATCAAAACCGCTCCACTACATGGAAACTGAACAACCTGCTCCTGAATGACTACTGGGTACATAACGAAATGAAGGCAGAAATAAAGATGTTCTTTGAAACCAATGAGAACAAAGATACAACATACCAGAATCTCTGGGACACATTTAAAGCAGTGTGTAGAGGGAAATTTATAGCACTAAATGCCCACAAGAGAAAGGAGGAAAGATCTAAAATTGACACTCTAACATCGCAATTAAAAGAACTAGAGAAGCAAGAGCAAACACATTCCAAAGCTAGCAGAAGGCAAGAAATAACTAAGATCAGAGCAGAACTGAAGGAGATAGAGACACAAAAAACCCTCCAAAAAATCAATGAATCCAGGAGTTGGTTTTTTGAAAAGATCAACAAAATTGACAGACCACTAGCAAGACTAATAAAGAAGAAAAGAGAGAAGAATCAAATCGACGCAATTAAAAATGATAAAGGGGATATCACCACCGACCCCACAGAAATACAAACTACCATCAGAGAATACTATAAACACCTCTACGCAAATAAACTGGAAAACCTAGAAGAAATGGATAATTTCCTGGACACTTACACTCTTCCAAGACTAAACCAGGAAGAAGTTGAATCCCTGAATAGACCAATAGCAGGCTCTGAAATTGAGGCAACAATTAATAGCCTACCAACCAAAAAAAGTCCAGGACCAGATGGATTCACAGCTGAATTCTACCAGAGGTACAAGGAGGAGTTGGTACCATTCCTTCTGAAACTATTCCAATCAATAGAAAAAGAGGGAATCCTCCCTAACTCATTTTATGAGGCCAACATCATCCTGATACCAAAGCCTGGCAGAGACACAACAAAAAAAGAGAATTTTAGACCAATATCCCTGATGAACATCGATGCAAAAATCCTCAATAAAATACTGGCAAACCGGATTCAACAACACATCAAAAAGCTTATCCACCATGATCAAGTGGGCTTCATCCCTGGGATGCAAGGCTGGTTCAACATTCGCAAATCAATAAACATAATCCAGCATATAAACAGAACCAAAGACAAGAACCACATGATTATCTCAATAGATGCAGAAAAGGCTTTTGACAAAATTCAACAGCCCTTCATGCTAAAAACGCTCAATAAATTCGGTATTGATGGAATGTACCTCAAAATAATAAGAGCTATTTATGACAAACCCACAGCCAATATCATACTGAATGGGCAAAAACTGGAAAAATTCCCTTTGAAAACTGGCACAAGACAGGGATGCCCTCTCTCACCACTCCTATTCAACATAGTGTTGGAAGTTCTGGCTAGGGCAATCAGGCAAGAGAAAGAAATCAAGGGTATTCAGTTAGGAAAAGAAGAAGTCAAATTGTCCCTGTTTGCAGATGACATGATTGTATATTTAGAAAACCCCATTGTCTCAGCCCAAAATCTCCTTAAGCTGATAAGCAACTTCAGCAAAGTCTCAGGATACAAAATTAATGTGCAAAAATCACAAGCATTCTTATACACCAATAACAGACAAACAGAGAGCCAAATCATGAATGAACTTCCATTCACAATTGCTTCAAAGAGAATAAAATACCTAGGAATCCAACTTACAAGGGATGTAAAGGACCTCTTCAAGGAGAACTACAAACCACTGCTCAGTGAAATAAAAGAGGACACAAACAAATGGAAGAACATACCATGCTCATGGATAGGAAGAATCAATATCGTGAAAATGGCCATACTGCCCAAGGTAATTTATAGATTCAATGCCATCCCCATCAAGCTACCAATGAGTTTCTTCACAGAATTGGAAAAAACTGCTTTAAAGTTCATATGGAACCAAAAAAGAGCCCGCATCTCCAAGACAATCCTAAGTCAAAAGAACAAAGCTGGAGGCATCACGCTACCTGACTTCAAACTATACTACAAGGTTACAGTAACCAAAACAGCATGGTACTGGTACCAAAACAGAGATATAGACCAATGGAACAGAACAGAGTCCTCAGAAATAATACCACACATCTACAGCCATCTGATCTTTGACAAACCTGAGAGAAACAAGAAATGGGGAAAGGATTCCCTATTTAATAAATGGTGCTGGGAAAATTGGCTAGCCATAAGTAGAAAGCTGAAACTGGATCCTTTCCTTACTCCTTATACGAAAATTAATTCAAGATGGATTAGAGACTTAAATGTTAGACCTAATACCATAAAAATCCTAGAGGAAAACCTAGGTAGTACCATTCAGGACATAGGCATGGGCAAAGACTTCATGTCTAAAACACCAAAAGCAACGGCAGCAAAAGCCAAAATTGACAAATGGGATCTCATTAAACTAAAGAGCTTCTGCACAGCAAAAGAAACTACCATCAGAGTGAACAGGCAACGTACAGAATGGGAGAAAATTTTTGCAATCTACTCATCTGACAAAGGGCTAATATCCAGAACCTACAAAGAACTCCAACAAATTTACAAGAAAAAAACAAACAACCCCATCAAAAAGTGGGCAAAGGATATGAATAGACATTTCTCAAAAGAAGACATTCATACAGCCAACAAACACATGAAAAAATGCTCATCATCACTGGCCATCAGAGAAATGCAAATCAAAACCACAATGAGATACCATCTCACACCAGTTAGAATGGCGATCATTCAAAAGTCAGGAAACAACAGGTGCTGGAGAGGATGTGGAGAAATAGGAACACTTTTACACTGTTGGTGGGATTGTAAACTAGTTCAACCATTATGGAAAACAGTATGGCGATTCCTCAAGGATCTAGAACTAGATGTACCATATGACCCAGCCATCCCATTACTGGGTATATACCCAAAGGATTATAAATTATGCTGCTATAAAGACACATGCACACGTATGTTTATTGCAGCACTATTCACAATAGCAAAGACTTGGAATCAACCCAAATGTCCATCAGTGACAGATTGGATTAAGAAAATGTGGCATATATACACCATGGAATACTATGCAGCCATAAAAAAGGATGAGTTTGTGTCCTTTGTAGGGACATGGATGCAGCTGGAATCCATCATTCTTAGCAAACTATCACAAGAACAGAAAACCAAACACCGCATGTTCTCACTCATAGGTGGGAACTGAACAATGAGATCACTTGGACTCGGGAAGGGGAACATCACACACCGGGGCCTATCATGGGGAGGGGGTCGGGGGGAGGGATTGCATTGGGAGTTATACCTGATGTAAATGACGAGTTGATGGGTGCAGCACACCAACAAGGCACAAGTATACATATGTAACAAACCTGCACGTTATGCACATGTACCCTACAACTTACAGTATAATAATAATAAATAAATTAAAAAAAAAAAAAAAAAAAAAAAAAAGAAAAAAAAAATACCTTCCCTTTTCTACCAAGCACTGCAGATAGAGATCTGGAGTACTGATTTTTCTGCCAATGTTGGTCAGGTTTCAGAATTACAGCCATTGGCCCTAGAGTGAGGAGAGTATCTCTTTCAATCCCTTCGTGGCCATGAAACTCAAGGGAAAAAATAAGTTTTTGTTAACCCTCATAAATTCTTAGTTGAGACACTCTCATAGAAACAACAGTCAGGTTAAGAAGAGAAAACAAAAACAAAAACAAAAAACAAAACAAAATAAAAACAGCAAAAGTTTATTGACACATGCTGTATCCATCATCTGGGAAAAACTCAGTTCAAAAGAATCTCTCTCAAGGCAGTGGCTTAGGGGTCTTGCTTAAATAGTATTTTTAAAAAGATCAATAAATCTTAGCATAATGATAACGTAATGGAGAGAGCAATTTTTGTCTTTTAAAAAACAGGGGAATGTGGGAAAATAGTAAAATTTGTTTTCCAAATTCCTCTGGTATCTGCTCGTGCTTTCTCTGAGCTGACAAAAAAGTGTTGTCTCCAGTAATGAAGGATTTATATCCTGCCATCAGACTAAGAGAGGCAGATGCAGAGTGTTCCCCTGCATTTTTAGTATCTTTGACTTAGCAATCTTCGATATTTTGGGGAGAAATATTTTGGATTCATTTATTACTCTATTTTAGGTCAGTTGATTAGCCAACTCAATTCTATGTGCAACTTAAATTTTCCTTTGCCATCTAACCTAAAATGTTCACAGTTTGCTGGAATTAGCATGTGGATGTCTTTAGAAGGCCATTATTCTATCTACCACAAACCTCTTTTAGCTATGTTATCTTTATGATGTCACAAAAACTGTGATGCTTCAGTTGTTTTTATCTATAAAACAGAGGCAATAGTTCTTATTCTGGGTGGGTGCGCTGGCTCACGCTTGTAATCCCAGCACTTTGGGAGGCCGAGGTGAGTGGATCACCTGAGGTCAGGAGTTCGAGACCAGCCTGGCCAACATGGTGAAACCCCATCTCTACTAAAAATACAAAATTTAGCTAAGCGTGGTTTTGCGTGCCTGTAGTCCCAGCTACTCAGAAGGCTGAGGCAGGAGAATCTGTTGAACCCGGGAGGCGGAGGCTGCAGTGAGCCGAGATCACACCACTGCACTCCACCCTGGACAACAGAGGGAGACTCCCTCTCAAAAAAAAATAAAAATAAAAATTAGTTCTTGACCAGGTGCAGTGGCTCATGCCTGTAATCCCAGCACTTTGGGAGGCCAAGTCAGGTGGATCACGAGGTCAGGACACAGAAACCATCTTGGCTAACACGGTGAAACCCTGTCTCTAGTAAAATTAGCTAGCGTCGTAGCGGGCACTTGTAGTCCCAGCTACTCGGGAGGCTGAGGCAGGAGAATGGCGAGAACCCGGGAGGCGGAGCTGGCGGTGAGCCGAGACCACGCCACTGCACTCCAGCCTGGATGACAGCGAGACTCCGTCTCTCTCTGTCTCTCTCTGTCTCTCTTTCTCTCTCTCTCTCTCTCTCTCTCTCTCTCTCTCTCTCT
>NW_020253459.1:0-841 GCF_003255815.1 Theropithecus gelada
CTTTTTTTGTTGTTTGTTTGATAGGCCTTTTAATAAGAGTGTTTGCAACATGTCTCCTATGCCGTGGGTGTCAGGCAGTGTCACAATGCAAGCTTTATTCTGAAAGAGAATCTCCTAGATTTTATGGGCTCTAGAAGGAGAGTGACTTTCCAATTTTCTCCCAATTCTATTGGAAGGTCAATCTTAAATGCTGTATAGGAGTGTCTCATTGAGAAGATATCATTTGAGCAAAGATGTAAAGCAAGGGAGGGAATGAGTCAGTGGCTACATAGGGAGAGTGCCCTAGGCAGAGGAAACAGCTTCTACAAAAGCCCTGAAGCAAGAGAATGTTTGAAGTGTTTGGGAATAACAGGAGATGCAGAGTGAATGGAATTGAGAGTGAGTGAGGCAGTTGGATACAAGGTGTGTGAGATGAGGGGGTGGGGTGCAGATAATACAGGGTCTCTTGTTGTTGAGCAAAAGGAGCTTTCTGCCACATGCACTAGAAGCCAATGCTATGACACCGGGTTTTGAGAAAAGAAACACTATGTATTGAAAGTCAACTCTCAGGCCGGGCGCGGTGGCTCAAGCCTGTAATCCCAGCACTTTGGGAGGCCGAGACGGGCGGATCACGAGGTCAGGAGATCGAGACCATCCTGGCTAACATGGTGAAACCCCGTCTCTATTAAGAAATACAAAAAACTAGCCGGGCGAGGTGGCGGGCGTCTGTAGTCCCAGCTACTCGGGAGGCTGAGGCCGGAGAATGGCCTGAACCTGGGAGGCGGAGCTTGCAGTGAGCTGAGATCCGGCCACTGCACTCCAGCCTGGGCGACAGAGCGAGACTCCGTCTCAAAAAAAAAAA
>NW_020253459.1:886-1349 GCF_003255815.1 Theropithecus gelada
AAAAAAAAAAAAAAAAAAAAAAAAAAAAAAAAAAAAAAAAAAAAGACAGTCAACTCTCAAGAAGATAGGAGCCAAGCTCAAATCTCCCCATGCTGGCTTCAAAGCAGGAAATTTAAATAGAAAAGGTTCAGGGAGTGGATTTTGAGATTAGTAAGTGGTTGGTGGAAGGAAAGGAGCTCTCTGGAAAGGCCTTGGGCACATACAGTTCTCTCCTCATGCTACTTCTGGATCGCATGTGCAAATTCAGGGGGAGTTAGTAGAAAACGTGGTGTAAATTTGGGCTGTGACATCAGCAAGCTTGCTCTGCACAGACTCCAGTAGGCCACATTGGTTCCAAAGGATTTCAGCCAGTTTTTTTAATCTCATAAGCAGAGGGAGATTCGGTGTTTCAGCAAGTCTTTTTTTTTTTTTTTTTGTTTTTGTGCCTGTTAACCGTCCCTGCCTCCCCTCAGCTCACCCACTG
>NW_020253460.1:0-1349 GCF_003255815.1 Theropithecus gelada
TTTTTTCTAGGTTGAAATAGAGGTCTGGAAACCAAGTCCCTATAGGAGCATTCTCGGAGGTCTCATTTAAGACCTCTTGATTATTAAAATTAATTATCTGCCAGGTCAGGCTAAATGGCCGGTGGGGGTTAGCGTCAAAAGCTATACTAGAGACGGCGCAGGGAAGAAGGGCAAACAATAAGCAGAGAGTTAGATATGAGAGAGTCTTATCTTGAGCGGGTTCTCGGAGCGTCGGAGTCTCCATATCTCAGGTGGTGTTGGTCTGGGCGTCTCTGGAGAAGCCTTGACGTGGGATGCGTGGATCCAAGTGGAGATTCCGTCAACCTTTATGGCTGTGGGCGTGGTCAGGAGAACGATGTAGGGTCCTTTCCACCGAGGCTCTAGTCCTTGAGTGCAGTGCCGTCTAACGTAGACAGAGTCTCCCACCTGGAAGGGGTGACTGGTCTGTGGATGTCCTGGTTGGTACAGTTCTGCCAAGGGGGCCCAGATTTGGGCCTGTACTGCTTGGAGTCCTTTTAGCCGGGCCTGTAGGTCAGTCTTAGGATCGGAGGGGGAGAAGGAGTTAAGCAACGTTGACAAAGGGGGAGGTCCTCCGTAGAGGATTTCATATGGAGTGAGCCCAAAACGGTTAGGCGTATTTCGGGCCCTTAACAGAGCTAAGGATAGGAGGCGTCTCCAATCTTTTAAACCAGTCTCTAAGGTCAATTTAGTAAGGGTCTCTTTTATTGTTCTATTCATTCTTTCTACCTGTCCTGAGCTCTGGGGTCTATAGGCACAATGTAATTTCCAATTAATCCCCAATATCCTGGCGAGCCCCTGACTTACCTGAGAAATGAAGGCCGGCCCGTTGTCTGACCCAATTACCTTGGGAAGTCCAAATCTAGGAAAGATTTCTTCTAAAATTTTCTTGGCTACTATGTGTGCCGTTTCTTGCCGGGTGGGGTAGGCTTCTACCCATCCTGAAAAGGTATCTACAAACACCAGTAAGTACTTATATCCAGCATAGTGAGGTTTTACTTCAGTGAAGTCTATTTCCCAATAGACTCCCGGGCGGTTACCACGGGTCCGTTTCCCTGCTGGCACTCGGGTAGCCCCAGCGTTTACCTGCTGACAGACCTTACAGGCAGATGTCACTTGCTCTATGAGTGTACTTGCCCTTGGGATTAGAAAGTCAGTTTTTTCAATTAACAATTTTAGCTTTCGATTACCCAAGTGTGTCCAGGCATGCATCTGCTGGATCATTGCCAGGGCTTCCTTTTGGGGAAGGACTATTTTCCCTTCTTTTTCCCAGTTTCTAGTGTCTTTGTTTTCTGTAGCCCCTATGGCTCTTGCTTCTTCCTGGTCTTCGG
>NW_020253461.1:0-1349 GCF_003255815.1 Theropithecus gelada
AAAAAAAAAGAAAAATATCCAAAAGATACAAATGACCTATAGATAAAAAGAAAAATGTGAAAGCTTAAAAATACACTGGATGAGATTAATGGTATATTAGATATTGCAGACAAAAAATACCAAACTTGATGACAGCAATACAAATTATCCAAAATGAAACACACCAAGAAAAGACAATAATTTTAAAACCTAACAGTATCAGTGAGCCAGGGGACAACTTCAAATGGTCTCATACATTTGCAACTGTAGTTGCTGAAGTAGTAAAGCAAGGGGTGAGGACAGAGAAAATATTTGAAGAAATAATGGCCAAATTTTTTCCCACGTTTTATGAGAACTATAAATGCACAGGTACAAGAAGCTCAACAAGCCTGAGCACAAGTAACATGAAGAAAATTTCTTTCCCTTTTTTTTTTTTTTTTTTTTTTTTTGAGACGGAGTTTCGCTCTTGTTGCCCAGGCTGGAGTGCAATGGTGCCATCTCGGCTCACCGCAAGCTCCACCTCCCGGATTCAAGCAATTCTCCTGCCTCAACCTCCTGAGTAGCTGGGATTACAAGCATGTGCCACCACACATGGCTAATTTTGTATTTTTTAGTGGAGACGGGGTTTCTCCATGTTGGTCAGACTGGTCTCGAACTCCTGACCTCAGGGGATCCACCCACCTTGGCCTCCCAAAGTGCTGGGATTACAGGCCTGAGCCACCGCACCCGGAGAAGAAAATTATACCAAAGCACGTGATAATCAAATAGTTCAAAACCAGTGATACAGAGAAAAGTCCTAAAACCAGCCAGATAAACAGGACACGTTAATTACAAAGAGGAAATTTCTTTTCTGAACAACGCAAGTGAAGACATATAGGGATATCTTTAAAGTACCGAGTGAAAAAAAAATCCTTGTCAGCCTAGAATTCTATACACAGTACAAATAACTTTCAAGAACAGTGGCAAAATAAAGTCTTTTTCAGACATACAAAATCAGAGAATTCATCACCAGCAGAACTGCACTACAAGTAATATTAAAGGAAGTCCTTCAAACAGGAGGAAAATGACACCAGATGAAAATATGGATCTATGGATCTATAGATCTACACAAAAGAATGAAGAGCACTGGAAATATTAACTGTATGGGTTAAGGTATACGATTTCATTACTATTTAAACTCTTTGAAAGATATTTGTTCATGAAAAACCAATGTAGTATAGGGATGTTCACATATGTAAAAGTAAAATGTATGAAAAGTAACACAAAGATTGGGAGGAAAGAGATGGAGTATACTTTAATATTCTTTTTTTTTTTTTTTTTTTTTCATTCACAAATATTTATTGAACACCAATTATGTGCCATTCACTGTT
>NW_020253462.1:0-1349 GCF_003255815.1 Theropithecus gelada
TTTTGCCCATGGTGGTCTTGAACTCCTGAGCTCAGGCATTCCACCTGCCTCAGCCTCCCAAAGTGCTAGGATTACAGGTGTCAGCCACTGCACTTGGCCTGATTTTTAAAATGTATTTATTTTTTGCGATGGAGTCTCACTCTGTCCCCCAGGTTGGAGGCAGTGGCGTGATCACAGCTCACTGCAACCTCCAACCTCACCAGCTGTATGACAGTTCTAGTTCCTCCACATTTCTACCAGTACTTGGTAAGGTCAGTCTTTATAATTTTACCTGTTTTTTTAGGTACTCAGTGGTATCACATTATGTGATAGGGAAATTACATTGTGCCTGGCCTGATTTTCTTTGTTTGTTTGTTTGTTTGTTTGTTTGTTTTTTGTAGAGATAGAGTCTTGCTGTCTTGCTCAGGCTGTAGTGCAGTGGCACAATCTTGGCTCACTGCAACCTCCGCCTCCCCAGTTCAAGCAATTCTCTTGCCTTAGCCTCCTGAGTAGCTGGGATTACAGGCGCCCTCCACCATGCCTGGCTAATTTTTGTATTTTTAGTAGAGATGGGATTTCACCATGTTGGTCAGGCTGGTCTCGAACTCCTGACCTCAGGAGATCCACCTGCCTCAGCCTCCCAAAGTGCTAGGATTATAGGCGTGAGCCACGGTGCCCAGTCAATTTTTTTTTTTTTGACAGAGTCTGGCTCTGTTGCCCAGGCTGGAGTGCAGTGGCCAGATCTCAGCTCACTGCAAGCTCCTCCTCTTGGGTTAACGCAATTCCCTGCCTCAGCCTCCCGAGTAACTGGGACTACAGGCGCCCGCCACCTCGCCCGGCTAGTTTTTTGTATTTTTTAGTAGAGACGGGGTTTCACCGTGTTAGCCAGGATGGTCTCGATCTCCTGACCTCGTGATCCTCCCGTCTCGGCCTCCCAAAGTGCTGGGATTACAGGCTTGAGCCACCGCGCCCGGCCTTGTCTCTCATTTTGTGATGTTTGTAGCCATTGTGCCTCAAAAAAGAATTGGTTCCTGGCCAGACGCAGCGGCCCATACCTGTAGTCCCAGCACTTTGGGAGACCAAGGTGGGTGGGTCACCTGAGGTCAGGAGTTCGAGACCAGCCTGGGCAACATTGTGAAACCCCATCTCTACTAAAAATACAAAAAATAAAAATAAATAAATAAATAGGCCGGGCGCGGTGGCTCACGCCTGTAATCCCAGCACTTTGGGAGGCCGAGGCGGGCGGATCACAAGGTCAGGAGATCGAGACCACGGTGAAACCCCGTCTCTACTAAAAATACAAAAAATTAGCCGGGCGCGGTTGTGGGCGCCTATAGTCCCAGCTACTCGGGAGGCTGAGGCAGGAGAAT
>NW_020253463.1:0-1349 GCF_003255815.1 Theropithecus gelada
ATGGTGGCACTGCCCCAGGGTGTCCCAGGCTCCAAGGCCAGTGTTCCTTCCAGCAGGGGCAAGTTGTACTGTAAGGTCTAGTCTCAGAGGGTGCCTGGGGTCCTATCCTTCAGAGCGGTCCCATGCCCACCACAAATCAAGCCAGGGGAGGCCCTGCCAGAATTTGCAGCTGTGTTTCAGGTGGTCCCACCAGGCCTCTTATTTTGGCCTAGCCAGGTATATAATTCTTTTTCTCTTTGGTTTTTTCGAGACAAGGTCTCACTTTTGTTGCCCAGGCAGTGGTGTGAGCACAGCTTACTGCAGCCTCGACCTCCAAGGCTCAAGCGATCCTCCTTCCTCAGCCTCCTGAGTAGCCAGGACCCACAGGCACATGTCCCCATGCCTAGCTTATTTTTTTTTTTTTTTGTAGAGATGGAACTTTGCAATGTTGCCCAGGCTGGACTCGAACTCCTGGACTTAAGCAGTCCAGCTTCCTCAGCCTCCCAAAATACTGAGATCACAGGCATGAGCCACCGTGCTTGGCCAAGCATGTTTCTAATTTCAAAATTAAGAGGACCCAGAGCCAGTTAATGACGTCTCTACTGGAACATGCTGCTTCTAGTACATTAAGAAAAATCGTCCAGAACTTGGAAAGGGGCTGGTCAGACACAGCCCTTCGAGGTTGTCTGAGCCCCTGGGGTCTTTAACCATCTGGAGGGATGTACCATGTCAGACTCACTGTTGTCGATGGGCTGAAGCCCAGGTTTCGTGAGGTCACATGTCGGCTTGTAGGACTTTCTCTGGCAGAGAGATGCGAGTGACTTCTGTTCACTGAGAGGCTCATCTCAGGGACTTCATGGCCTGAGGGACGGCAGCCTGTTTGAGCTGATCGAGCAATCTCATGCTACCCTTATTTTTTGAAACGCCTGTGAGTGACTTTTCACACGTTCTTTGAAGCGGCTTCTTGCCCGTGTTACTTGTTAAGGAACGAATGCTTTTTTTTTGATCCCTCATCCCCTCTCTTTGGGGTGTTCCAGTCTCGGTTCTCATGTGTTCTGCTTCTACGGGAATTTCTGAAGCTGCTGAGTGTAGAAAGCACTGAGGAGGCTGTGCTCCCACCCCCATGAGCCTTCCAGGCATCATCCTCTTCCCTCAGTGAGGTGACGTCCATGGCACACCAAGGAGGCTGTGCTCCTGTCCCCTGTGAGCCTTCCAGGCGGCCTCCTCTCCCCTCCAGGGAGTCAGGAGGATCCTTTCAAACCCTTCTTAATCTTTTTTTCATGTCTTTGTTTTAACAAATTTCTTGGCATCTTCTCCCTTATCCAGAAGTGAGGGTGAACGCTGAGTTATTCACAGGAGTCAAGAGACCA
>NW_020253464.1:0-1349 GCF_003255815.1 Theropithecus gelada
AGGAACATCGGGCTGTGAAGTTTAGGGGGAGCAGAGACCACAGACCACGTGGCAAGAGAGAAACAACCACGCAGCTCCAAGAGGGGGTCAGGGAGACAAAGAAACAGGCAAAGAGAGGGAAAGGGGAATGGAGAGAAAAGCCGGGCCTGGAGCAGGGGAAGGCAGGCGGGGTGGCCAAGGCACACATTTAAGCAAGTGCAGGGTCAGCACCAGAGAGGGAGCACCTCCCTGCATGCCATGCCCCAGGCACCTCACCCAGGCTTGCTCACCTCACCAGGCCCTGAGACAGAGCGTGCCCGACAAACAGGTAGACAGACATAGAGACAGTGGGACAGAGAAACACAGATCGCAGACGTGAAGAAGGGGAGAGACAGAGAGAGAGGCAGCGCCACAGGGAGAGAAACATGCAGAGATGTGGACGGAAGCCAACGGTACCGACAGAGGAACAGACAGTCAACAGACAGAAGACACACAGAGAAAGATGCTGTCTTGGTCCTCTTGATGCCACCCTGGTAAGAACTGACTATGCTTCTTGTCACTGGGACTGTGAATCCGTCCTGAAAATTCCTCCTTTGGCTTGAAGGGAGTTTGAGAAGGTTTCTGCCACATGCCACTGAAAGATGCCTGGGACACCAAGCTTCTACCCTTGGAGGTCAGGTGATGCCAGGGGCTAATGGAGGAGCTGAAGATGGTCCTTAGCGATCAGGGGAGAAATCCCACCCCGGAGCGATGTTCCTAAAACCGCTGAGAAAGCAGCAGAGCCTGGATGCGGAAGGGCCCTTGAGCAGCAGCTAAGAAAAGGCAGAGGTGGGTCACCTCCGTTGGTACCAAAGCCCCTGGACTAGGGGCTCCCAGCAGGAAACAGGTGTTTATTTAAAGGAGATTAGTGAGGGAACTACTTACAGGGTGTGGACAGAGCTTAGGGAACCCGGGAGTTCCAGTGGAGTCACTAACACCTCCGGCCTGAAGCGGCTAGGGTCAGGAGTGATGATTGGAACCCAGGGAGAGCTGTCACCTAGCCACGGCAGAGGGTCACCAGACAGGAGCTGTGCTCTTTGGTAGAGGAACACAGCCACAGCCCAACAGGTGCCCAGTAGGGAGGGATCAGGGGAATGAATACCCCAAATTATTTTCCAAGGCTGTTCTCAAGCCCCTGCCACAGCTGACAGGACGAGGCATGAGTGGCTGAGCCGAGCTGTACTCGCTGTCCTGGAATTTTAAATTGGTCTGGGAGATGCTGAGTGCTGGGCTGAGGGGTCATGCAGGGCCGGGCAACCAACTTCAGTCACAGGCCCGGAGAGGAGGAACATCGGGCTGTGAAGTTTAGGGGGAGCAGAGACCACAGACCA
>NW_020253465.1:0-1349 GCF_003255815.1 Theropithecus gelada
TACCTCTGGTAGAATTCAGCTGTGAATCCATCTGGTCCTGGACTTTTTTTGGTTGTTAGGCTATTAATTATTGCCTCAATTTCAGAGCCTACTATTGGTCTATTCAGGGATTCAACTTCTTCCTGGTTTAGTCTTGGAAGAGTGTAAGTGTCCAGGAAATTATCCATTTCTTCTAGGTTTTCCAGTTTATTTGCGTAGAGGTGTTTATAGTATTCTCTGATGGTAGTTTGTATTTCTGTGGGGTCGGTGGTGATATCCCCTTTATCATTTTTAATTGCGTCGATTTGGTTCTTCTCTCTTTTCTTCTTTATTAGTCTTGCTAGTGGTCTGTCAATTTTGTTGATCTTTTCAAAAAACCAACTCCTGGATTCATTGATTTTTTGGAGGGTTTTTTGTGTCTCTATCTCCTTCAGTTCTGCTCTGATCTTAGTTATTTCTTGCCTTCTGCTAGCTTTGGAATGTGTTTGCTCTTGCTTCTCTAGTTCTTTTAATTGCGATGTTAGAGTGTCAATTTTTGATCTTTCCTGCTTTCTCTTGTGGGCATTTAGTGCTATAAATTTCCCTCTACACACTGCTTTAAATGTGTCCCAGAGATTCTGGTATGTTGTATCTTTGTTCTCATTGGTTTCAAAGAACATCTTTATTTCTGCCTTCATTTCGTTATGTACCCAGTAGTCATTCAGGAGCAGGTTGTTCAGTTTCCATGTAGTTGAGCGGTTTTGATTGAGTTTCTTAGTCCTGAGTTCTAGTTTGATTGCACTGTGGTCTGAGAGACAATTTGTTATAATTTCTGTTCTTGTACATTTGCTGAGGAGTGCTTTACTTCCAATTACGTGGTCAATTTTGGAATAAGTACGATGTGGTGCTGAGAAGAATGTATATTCTGTTGATTTGGGGTGGAGAGTTCTATAGATGTCTATTAGGTCTGCTTGCTGCAGAGATGAGTTCAATTCCTGGATATCCTTGTTAACTTTCTGTCTTGTTGATCTGTCTAATGTTGACAGTGGAGTGTTGAAGTCTCCCATTATTATTGTATGGGAGTCTAAGTCTCTTTGTAAGTCTCTAAGGACTTGCTTTATGAATCTGGGTGCTCCTGTATTGGGTGCATATATATTTAGGATAGTTAGCTCTTCCTGTTGAATTGATCCCTTTACCATTATGTAATGGCCTTCTTTGTCTCTTTTGATCTTTGATGGTTTAAAGTCTGTTTTATCAGAGACTAGGATTGCAACCCCTGCTTTTTTTTGTTCTCCATTTGCTTGGTAAATCTTCCTCCATCCCTTTATTTTGAGCCTATGTATGTCTCTGCGTGTGAGATGGGTCTCCTGAATACAGCAGACTGATGGGTC
>NW_020253466.1:0-1349 GCF_003255815.1 Theropithecus gelada
ATGATGACTCATGATGAGGATGATGATCAGGACTCGATGATGATGATGATGATCAGGACTCATGATGATATTGATGATCAGGACTCATGATGAGGATGATGATCAGGACTCATAATGAGGATGATGATCAGGACTCATGATGATGATGATGATGATGGTCAGGACTCATGATGATGATCATGATGATGATCAGGACTCATGATGATGATCATGATCAGGACTCATGATGATGATGATGATCAGGACTCATGATGATGATGATGATCAGGATTCATGACGATGATGATGATGATCAGGATTCATGACGATGATGATGATGATCAGGACTCATGATGATGATGATGATGATCAGGACTCATGATGGTGATGATGATCAGGACTCATGATGAGGATGATGATCAGGACTCATGATGATGATGATGATGATGGTCAGGACTCATGATGATGATCATGATGATGATCAGGACTCATGATGATGATGATGATGATGATCAGGACTCGATGATGATGATGATCAGGACTCGATGATGATGATGATGATCAGGACTCATGATGATGATGATCATGATCAGAACTCATGATGATGATGATCAGGACTCCATGATGATGATCAGGACTCATGATGAGGATGATGATCAGGACTCATGATGATGATGATGATGATGAAGACTCATGATGATGATGATGATAATGATCAGGACTCATGATGAGGATGATGATCAGGACTCATGATGATGATGATGATCAGGACTCATGATGATGATGAAGATGATCAGGACTCATGATGATGATGATCAGGGCTCATGATGATGATGATCAGGACTCATAATGATGATGATGATCAGGACTCATGATGATGATGATGATCAGGACTCATGATGATGATGATGATGATCAGGACTCATCATGATGATGATGATGATCAGGACTCGATGAGGATGATCAGGACTCATGATGATGATGATCAGGACTCATGATGATGATCAGGACTCATGATGATGATGATGATGATCAGGACTCATGATGATGATGATGATCAGGACTCATGATGATGATGATCAGGACTGATGATGATGATGATCAGGACTCATGATGATGATGATGATGATGATCAGGACTCATGATGATGATAATGATGATGATCAGGACTCGATGATGATGATCAGGACTCATGATGATGATGATCAGGGATGATGATGATGATCAGGATGCATGATGATGATGATGATGATGATCAGGACTCATGATGATGATGATCAGGACTCATGATGATGATGATGGTGATCAGGACTCATGATGATGATGATGACTCATGATGAGGATGATGATCAGGACTCGATGATGATGAT
>NW_020253467.1:0-1348 GCF_003255815.1 Theropithecus gelada
TTTTCCAGTTTATTTGCGTAGAGGTGTTTATAGTATTCTCTGATGGTAGTTTGTATTTCTGTGGGGTCGGTGGTGATATCCCCTTTATCCTTTTTAATTGCGTCGATTTGATTCTTCTCTCTTTTCTTCTTTATTAGTCTTGCTAGTGGTCTGTCAATTTTGTTGATCTTTTCAAAAAACCAACTCCTGGACTCATTGATTTTTTGGAGGGTTTTTTGTGTCTCTATCTCCTTCAGTTCTGCTCTGATCTTAGTTATTTCTTGCCTTCTGCTAGCTTTGGAATGTGTTTGCTCTTGCTTCTCTAGTTCTTTTAATTGCGATGTTAGAGTGTCAATTTTTGATCTTTCCTGCTTCCTCTTGTGGGCATTTAGTGCTATAAATTTCCCTCTACACACTGCTTTGAATGTGTCCCAGAGATTCTGGTATGTTGTATCTTTGTTCTCATTGGTTTCAAAGAACATCTTTATTTCTGCCTTCATTTCGTTATGTACCCAGTAGTCATTCAGGAGCAAGTTGTTCAGTTTCCATGTAGTTGAGCGGTTTTGATTGAGTTTCTTAGTCCTGAGTTCTAGTTTGATTGCACTGTGGTCTGAGAGACAGTTTGTTATAATTTCTGTTCTTGTACATTTGCTGAGGAGTGCTTTACTTCCAATTATATGGTCAATTTTGGAGTAAGTACGATGTGGTGCTGAGAAGAATGTATATTCTGTTGATTTGGGGTGGAGAGTTCTATAGATGTCTATTAGGTCTGCTTGCTGCAGAGATGAGTTCAATTCCTGGATATCCTTGTTAACTTTCTGTCTTGTTGATCTGTCTAATGTTGACAGTGGAGTGTTGAAGTCTCCCATTATTATTGTATGGGAGTCGAAGTCTCTTTGTAAGTCTCTAAGGACTTGCTTTATGAATCTGGGTGCTCCTGTATTGGGTGCATATATATTTAGGATAGTTAGCTCTTCCTGTTGAATTGATCCCTTGACCATTATGTAATGGCCTTCTTTGACTCTTTTGATCTTTGATGGTTTAAAGTCTGTTTTATCAGAGACTAGTATTGCAACCCCTGCTTTTTTTTGTTCTCCATTTGCTTGGTAAATCTTCCTCCATCCCTTTATTTTGAGCCTATGTATGTCTCTGCGTGTGAGATGGGTCTCCTGAATACAGCAGACTGATGGGTCTTGACTCTTTATCCAGTTTGCCAGTCTGTGTCTTTTCATTGGAGCATTCAGTCCATTTACATTTAAGGTTAAGATTGTTATGTGTGAACTTGATCCTGCCATTATGATATTAACTGGTTATTTTGCTCGTTAGTTGATGCAGTTTCTTCCTAGCCTCGATGGTCTTTACATTTTGG
>NW_020253468.1:0-7626 GCF_003255815.1 Theropithecus gelada
CCTTTCTCTCTGGCTGCCCTTAAGATTTTTTCCTTCATTTCAACTTTTGTGAATCTGGCATTATGTGTCTTTCAGTTGCTCTTCTCGAGGAGTATCTTTGTGGCATTCTCTGTATTTCCTGGATTTGAATGTTGGCCTGCCCTAGTAGGTTGGGGAAGTTCTCTTGGATGATATCCTGAAGAGTGTTTTCCAATTTGGTTCCATTTTCCCTCTCACTTTCAGGCACCCCAATCAGACGTAGATTTGGTCTTTTTACATAATCCCATACTTCTTGCAGGGTTTGTTCATTTCTTTTCCTTCTTTTTTCTTTAGATTTTCTTCTCGCTTCATTTCATTCATTTGATACTCAATCGCTGATACTCTTTCTTCCAGTTGAGCAAGTCGGTTACTGAAGCTTTTGCATTTGTCACATATTTCTCGTTTCATGGTTTTCATCTCTGTCAGTTCATTTATGGCCTTCTCTGCATTAATTATTCTAGTTATCAATTCTTCCACTGTTTTTTCAAGATTTTTAGTTTCTTTGCGCTGGGTATGTAATTCCTCCTTTAGCTCTGAGAAGTCGGATGGACTGAAGACTTCTTCTCTTATCTTGTCAAAGTCATTCTCCGTACAGCTTTGATCCATTGCTGGTGGTGAGCTGCGTTCCTTTGCAGGGGGAGATGTGCTGTTATTTTTTGAATTTCCAGCTTTTCTGCCCTGCTTTTTCCCCATCTTTGTGGTTTTATCTGCCTCTGGTCTTTGATGATGGTGACGTACTGATGGGGTTTTGGTGTGGGTGTCCTTTCTGTTTGTTAGTTTTCCTTCTAACAGTCAGGACTCTCAGCTGTAGGTCTTTTGGAGATTTCTTGAGGTCCACTCCAGACCCTGTTTGCCTGGGTATCAGCAGCAGAGGCTGCAGAAGATAGAATATTGCTGAACAGTAAGTGTACCTGTCTGATTCTTGCTTTGGAAGCTTCCTCTCAGGGGTGTCCTCCACCGTGTGAGGTGTGGGGTGTCGGTCTGCCCCTAGTGGGGGATGTCTCCCAGTTAGGCTACTCAGGGGTCAGGGACCCACTTGAGCAGGCAGTCTGTGTGTTCTCAGATCTCAACTTCCATATTGGGAGATCCACTGCTCTCTTCAAAGCTGTCAGACAGAGTCGTTTCCGTCTGCAGAGGTTTCTGCTGCTTTTGTTGTTGTTGTTGTTGTTGTTTAGCTCTGCCCTGTCCCCAGAAGTGGAGTCTACAGAGACTGGCAGGCCTCCTTGAGCTGCTGTGAGCTCCACCCAGTTGGAGCTTCCCAGCGGCTTTGTTTACCTACTTAAGCCTCAGCAATGGCGGGCGCCCCTCCCCCAGCCTTGCTGCTGCCTTGCAGTTAGATTGCAGACTGCTATGCTAGCAATGAGGAAGGCTCTGTGGGCGTGGGACCCTCCCAGCCTGGTGTGGGATATAGTCTCCTGGTGTGCCCCTTACGAAGACCCTTGGTAAAGCGCAGTATTGGGGTGGGAGTTACCCGATTTTCCAGGTGTTGTGTGTCTCAGTTCCCCTGGCTAGGAAAAGGGATTCCCTTCCCCCTTGCGCTTCCCAGGTGAGGAGATGCCTCGCCCTGCTTCAGCTCTCGCTGGTCGGGCTGCAGCAACTGACCAGCACTGATTGTCTGGCAATCCCTAGGGAGATGAACCCAGTACCTCAGTTGAAAATGCAGAAATCACCTGTCTTCTGTGTCGCTCTCACTGGGAGCTAGAGACTGGAGCTGTTCCTATTCGGCCATCTTGCTCTGCCCCCGCCATTTTTAATTCAATAAAAGGCAAAGTCCTTTCTTACGTCCCCAAATTTATTTCCTGATCCTCTGTTTTTCTGTCTTGTCTTCTTTAGCCATATGGGCTTCTTCTTTCCTGTTCATTGAATAAACTGGGCACACTCTTGCCTCAAGGCCTTCATACTTTCATGTCTCCTTGCCTAAAATTCTCTTCATACAAGTTACCATGACTAGAATATATTTGCATGCAATATATGTCACCATCCTTACATGGTTACTCAAAAATTACTTTCTAGGTGAGTTTTTCCCTGTCTACCCATTGAAAATTTGAAACCCAGCCCACCCATCATTAAACAATACAGGTCTTGCACTGGTGTAACTTTTCCTTCTTATTACTTATTACCAATGTAATGTGTACTCAACTCATTGTCTCTTTTCCCTGCTAAAATAATTGCAGGTAATTTTGTTTATTATTTTCACTGCTGTATGCTAAATGACAAAAAGAGCTGGTAAATAGTAAGTGCTTGATAAATATTTGCACAGAAGTGTGTGTGCATGTATGTGTATACACACATACATGGTTTCCTATCACAATATCTGACATATGTAAGAGTTCAATAAATTTTTTGTATTATATTAAAATTTACTCTTTGGGCTGCTACTAGATATTCCATGATTAAGAAATTTCAAAAGCATTTGGAAATGCTGGATTAAACAAAGTTATGCTGCTTTATTATCTTTGTATTGATGTCAGGATATCTCTGCATTTTTATTATGGGAATAGAAATCGACAAATTAGAGATATGTGATTCAGTCTTTCTTAAGCTTCTGTGAGAACAGAAACCTTTGTGAGTGTAGCTTCTCATAGTATTTGTGATCTACTGGTCATACTCCGAAATGCTGCTCTAGTCACTTTAGTGTTACACACAAGAAATGGTAGTGAAAGAGGATAATTGCTTTAATTTCACTTGGAGGTCATTTTCTAAAACAGTAAAGGAACTTGGGGAAAGCATACAATTGGAAACACAGTAGGATTTCTGGATCACTATTTTTGAAATCAGAAAAGTAAACCTATGTCAAGGAGCGCAGTTTATACACACCCAAAAGAATGAGTTTGGTAGAAAGCCAGCAGATTTAAAAACAAACAAACAAACAAACAAACAAAAAACCAGCACTTGAAATTTGAAGAGGAAGGAGAATACAGAAATATAACTGTAAAAAGGGCATGATAGAGGGGAGCAGGAATGATCACCGAAGAACCAACAGCAGCATCACAGCTTATCAGAAATACTGAAAATAAAATAATAGAGGAGGAGATTTAGACCCAAAGTTTTCCATAGATGTGGACAGAGTGTGGGTAATAAAGTAACTGGAAACAATAACATATTTGTAAGTTCCTTAGCAAAAAAGAAAAAGTACTCTCCTGAACTTATATAAATTTGGTTAGATAGTATCTGCGTGGTATCTTAAAATGTTGAAAAGAAACAAGCTTACTAGAATTAGAGGGCAATAACAAGAAAATAAATGTGTCAATAAAACTTCCACCTCTTGAGCTTCATCTTAGAGGAGAAGATTTGAACAGTATGAAAGAAGAGAATATCAACAACTGCAATGTTGGAAGTAGACACTAGGCTACCTGAACTGTGGGGCATCTGCTCTGAAAGGTGTATTCACAGTGGAGTACATAGATACATCCTGCGCCCAGAAGACAGCAGTGAGTGACAAGAGGAGACTCACGTATGTGGATGACTGTTGGAAGTCTCTAAAGGAAAAATCTAACAAACTCTGAACTTGCCTTCCTGACAATCTCAGCTCTCAGGAGGGCCTAAAAAGGCAATGAGGAGAACTGCTACTCTGAAATTAATTTTGACTAACAAGGAAGAACTGCTTGGTAAAGCAGAAGTGACAGACACCCAAGGAGAAAGTGACCATGTCATCTCAGAGTTTATAATAATCTAAGAAGGGAAGGCTGAGTATAAGAGCAGTATATTGTAGATGCTGGTCAAAAAGATTTAAAAACATTTCAGAAAGCATGGCCTCTGAAAAAAAAAAAAGGCTAACAACATAAGAGTGTGAAAGGGAAAAACATGAACAAAACTAAATTGGTAGTAAAAAATGACTACCAATATAAGAGTGTGAAAGGAAAAAATAAACAACATAAGTTCAACTTATTAATTAATATATACATATATACATATACTATGATATACACATGTATACATTATATACTATACTAGCAGATATAATGTATGACAGTTTAGGTTACATATACATTTGATTATTAGGCAATTTTGAAGTAATTTTTTTTGTTATTTATAAATTATGTACTTGATTTTCACAGAAAAGGGATTGAATTAAGGTCATTGAGTAGCAAAGTTAATTCTTATAACTCTGTCTATTGTTCTTGAAAAAACACTTCTCTCTATAAACAATACTGCCTCTTACAGATGATTTTATGATTACCTTGAGACATACTAGAAATAAAAGCAACATATACAAAAGATGCAGAAGCACGACATAAAATGATGAAAAATTAATAAAAGAGAAAAAACTGGAATGAATTTGTGCTTTTATGCCAAGAGTAATTAAGAAAACACAACACTCTTAAATTTATAAATAGAACAAGATAAAGAAGGAAGTCTACTGTTTAAGAACAGATGGTGTCATGTTAATAAATACTAGAGCAAGCAACATTCTTCAACTTTACCTGCTCTGTACTCAATCCAGGAAAAGCTTTTCGTAATTGGATGAGGTAGAATACATATGATGATTAATGACCTAAAAAGTAAAAGAGAATATGAAATTATTTAGTGTCTTTAGATGAATTCAAGTTTCCAGACCAAATGAATTAAATCTCAGAGAACTAAAATAATTTGCAATTGTAATTATAAAACTATGATTGAAAATCCTTAAATAATAATGGAGAATAGAGTTTGTATCAGGAAACTACAATTGGGAGCAAAACATATACCAAAAATGTGGGTAAGGTGAGTCACCAGATTCTGTAAAATACAAACTGAAAAGATAAGGAAGAAAGCAATTAATTTCATACCTTTGCATAACCTTAGACTAATATGAACACATTAATAGAGTTAGCTAGGAAAGCAATGGTGATCATTAGGAGTCTTCCCAGGTTCTCTAACACATGATTATCTCAAACTTGTTTCAGTTAATAGTTAAAATAGTTTGATAGAATATTTAGATTGCTAGATAAGAAAATGGTGTTATAGCATGGCTCTGAATTTCTGGACATGTAATATGGTGGGAAAGAATTGATTTCTGAGAATTCTATACAAATGATTTTCCCTTGCCTTTTCCTCCAGTGTGCACAATGAATTATATTTATGCTTATCAGTGATACTTGCAGGTATTCAAATTTACTCAACTTTTATTCAGTGACTTTTTGGAATACTTGAGAATTATATCACATCAATAGAGAAACAGCCTTTTTAACACAATCTTTTATATTTATTAAAATATACACTACATAGAGGATAGTCCCCCAAGTAAAAGTGTGTAATTCAATAAATTTTCAAAATTGACTACATTTCTGTAACCAGGAAACATTAAGAAATATGTTTCCAGACTCCAGAAGCATTATATGTGGTCCTTCCCAGTTACTGTGCTTCTCCAGAGAAATAAAGTCCTAATGTTTAACAGCATAAATCAGCCTTGTCTGTTTTTACACTTATAAAATAGAAAAACACAGCTACACTCTTCTACATCTGCCTTCTTTTGTTCAATATTATGTTTGAAAGATTCAGACATGTTGCTCCTTATGGCAATGGCATATTTGTTCTCACTGGCGTATAGAATTTCTTCCTATAATTATACCATAATTTATATATCCATTGTACCAGTGATGGATATTTGAGTTTTTTTCTAGATAGGGCTATTGTGAATTGTCCTGCTATGGACATATTTGTACAAACTACCAATGCTTGCACAAAATGAAATGTATAATCTCAGTAGTCTGATATCTATTAAAGAAATTAAATTCATAGCTTAAAACTTTCAATATAAAACGAAAAGAAATAATGCCACACAGAAGATCCACTGATGACTGCTTAAGTTCATGAGTAACTCTTAAAGGAGAAACATAATACTTGTATAGTCTCAGAGTATCTCACCCCAAATATTTATTAGTTGCCATGTTAGCTTCAACAAATGTTAAAACATTCCTCAGTGGATGGATTATTTTCCCTCTGCTTGAGGGTGAGCTGAGATAGTGCTTTGCCTCTAATGAATAGCATACGGGCAGGGAAAAATAGTAATTTTGTACAGAAACTTGCAGGATACCACCTTAACCAAGTGATCAAGTTTTATATCAATAGCAACACATATCAGCATCATTTATCCACTGATATGATGTGCCAACAACATAACATCTCTGTGGTTTTCTACCCTAAAATCCATAAGCCTAAGTTAAAAATGAGAAAGGAAATTTCAACTGAGAGTCATTCTAAAAAAAATCTGTTCAGTATTCTTCAACAGTGTCCAGGTCGTCAAAGTCAAAGGAAAACTGAAAAACTGTCACAGATTAGAGGAGACCACAACTAAGTCAGTGTCTGGGATTGGATTCCAAAACTAAAGAAGTACATTAGTAGAAAAAAATGAATGAAATCCAAATGAAGTTGATAGTTTAGTTAAAACTCTTAGTTTAACTCAGAATTTAATGTTAGTGTTAATTTCAAGGTTAATTTCTTAGTTTTGGTAAATGCACCATGGTTATGTAAAACGCTAATGTTAGTAGAAGCTGAATGAAGAGTGTAGGAGAACTCTGTACTATCTATTAAGTCTAAGGTAGTTCAACAAAAGTTTTTAACAGAGGAAAATGATTGTAAATTTCTTCAGAAAGCGAAAAACAATACATGTTCCAGTATCTGTTTTCTTGGAAAGTTTTTGGTAATAAAGGTCTGTTTCTCTTTTGGTATGTCCTTGAGTCCTTAGAGTGGTATTCTATAGACTGTGAGGTAATGTGCATGTTTGAGTGGCAGAGATGTGTAAGGAGAAGTTCCTTTCTAAAGGATCCCTACAGTGGCATTGCTTGTACCAGAGCCTACTAATCGTTTATGAATATAGCTAGTGCCGTAACCCTTCTTACCATAAGAGCTTAAAATCAATTCTGCCATCTTCTTTAATATTCTCCTATCTTTTCTCCAAAAGAGTCTGTATACTCAGTCCCTTACTCCGCCAGCCGGTAGCACAAAACCTTCCTTTCAATTAAGCTCATGTAAACAGCATAAGAAGGTGTCATAAGTTCCAGAACCATCCAGCATCTATTTTGATTTAGCTAAAGCTTCTTATTACAATATACATTATCGGGGACATTTAATTAATTAGTTAGTTAATTAATTTACATTTTACAGGCATGTAACCAACGAAATCTTGTAAGTTAGAAAGAACCGGCATTGCAGTATCTTTTGTGATCAGAATTTTACAATGTTTAAAGTGAGTTAACCCTAGAGCAAAATAAAGGCACTCAAAAACCAAAACGTATTGAGTGATTTTTCACTTCTCCATGTTATCTTCAACTGAAATAGATGCAAGCAAAGTTATATTAGGGCAATGAAGCATCACTATATAAACATTAAATAATTCTAGGAGATGTTAACAGCAGCCTTTAGTAGCACAAACTGAGCAGGACCAAAGGGAAGTTTTGAAAGTTAATGCTGAATTCTAATAACAGGCTAAAACTCAGAACCTCTGGATGGATAGTTTTCCAGTGAGCAGGCTTTTTTTTTTTTTAAATTTATTTATTATTATCATACTTTAAGTTGTAGGGTACATGTGCATAACGTGCAGGTTTGTTACATATGTATACTTGTGCCATGTTGGTGTGCTGCACCCATCAACTCGTCAGCACCCATCAACTCGTCATTTACATCAGG
>NW_020253469.1:0-1347 GCF_003255815.1 Theropithecus gelada
ACAGATGTAACTCTGTGAGATGAATTAAGAGAACACTAAGTAGTTTCTCAGAATGCTTTTTTCCACATTTCTGCTGAGGATATTTCCTTTTTCACCATAGCCCACTATGGGCTTCCAAATATCACTTTGCCAATTCCACAAAAACTGTCTTAGTGAAAGGCTCCCTGAGGGGAAAGCTGTAACTCTGTGAGATGATTTCACAGAACACAAAGAAGTTTCTCAGAAAGCTTCTTTCTCTTTGTTATTGGAGTATATTTCCTTTGGCCCTATAGTCTTCAAAGGGATCCGAAATATCGGTTCTCAGATTCCACAGAAATAAGGCTAGCAAAGAGATCCACGAAATACAGATGTAACACAGTGAGTGGAAATCACACATCACAGAGCAGTTTCTCAGAAAGCTTCTTTCTCTTTGTTACCGGAGGATATTTCCTTTGGCCCTATAGTCTTCAAGGGGATCCCATATATCTGTTCTCATATTCCACAGAAATAAGGTGAGAAAAGAGATCCAGGAAATACACATGTAACTCTGTGAGATGAATTAACAGAACACTAAGCTGTTTCTCAGAAAGCTTCTTTCCAGATTTCATCTGAGGATATTTCCTTTTTCACCGTAGCCGTCTATGGGCTTCCAATATCACTTTGCCAATTCCACAAGAACTGTCTTAGCAAAAGGCTTCTTGAGGGGAAAGCTGTATCTCTGTGACATGATTTCACAGAACACAAAGAAGTTTCTCAGAAAGCTTCTTTCTGTTTGTTATCGGAGGATAATTCCTTTGGCCATATAGTCTTCAAAGGGATTCGAAATATCTGTTCTCACATTCCACAGAAATAAGGCTAGCAAAGAGATCCACGAAATACAGATGTAACTCTGTGAGATGAATTAACAGAACCCTAAGCAGTTTCTCAGAAAGCTTCTTTCCAGATTTCAGCTGAGGATATTTCCTTTTTCACCATAGCCCTCTGTGGGCGTCCAAATATCACTTTGCCAATTCCACAAGAACTCTCTTAGCGAAAGGCTTCTTGAGGGGAAAGCTGTAACTCTGTGAGATTATTTAACAGAACACAAAGAAGTTTCTCAGAAAGCTTCTTTCTCTTTTTTATCGGCGGATATTTCCTTTGGCCCTATAGTCTTCAAAGGGATCCGAAATATCTGTTCTCAGATATCACAGAAATAAGGCTAACAAAGAGATCCACGAAATACAGATGAAACTCTGTGAGATGAATTAACAGAACACTACGCAGTTTCTCAGAAAGCTTCTTTCCAGATTTCAGCTGAGGATATTTCCTTTTTCACCATAGACCTCTGTGGGCTTCCAAATATCACTTTGCCAATTCCAGAAGAACTGT
>NW_020253470.1:0-545 GCF_003255815.1 Theropithecus gelada
AGGGCCAAAGGAAATATCCTCCGATAACAAAGAGAAAGAAGCTTTCTGAGAAACTTCTTTGTGTTCTGTGAAGTCATCTTACAGAGTTACAGCTTTCCCCTCAAGAAGCCTTTCGCTAAGACAGTTCTTGTGGAATTGGCAAAGTGATATTTGGAAGCCTATAGAGGGCTATGCTGAAAAAAGAAATATCCTCCGATGAAATCTGGAAAGAAGCTTTCTGAGAAACTGCTTAGTGTTCTGTTAATTCATCTCACAGAGTTACATCTGTATTTCGTGGATCTCTTTGCTGGCCTTATTTCTGCGGAATCTGAGAACAGATATTTAGGATCCCTTTGAAGACTATAGGGCCAAAGGAAATATCCTCCGATAAGAAACAGAAAGAAGCTTTCTGAGAAACTTCTTTGTGTTCTGTGAAATCATGTCACAGAGTTACAGCTTTCCCCTCAAGAAGCCTTTCGCTAAGACAGTTCTTGTGGAATTCGGAAAGTGATATTTGGAAGCCCATAGAGGGCTATGGTGAAAAAGGAAATATCCTCCGATGAAAT
>NW_020253470.1:619-1347 GCF_003255815.1 Theropithecus gelada
CTTCTTTCCAGATTTCATCGGAGGATATTTCCTTTTTCACCATAGCCCTCTATGGTGAAAAAGGAAATATCCTCCGATGAAATCTGGAAAGAAGCTTTCTGAGAAACTGCTTATTGTTCTGTTAATTCATCTCACAGAGTTACATCTGTATTTCGTGGATCTCTTTGCTAGCCTTATTTTTGTGTAATCTGAGAACAGATATTTCGGAACCCTTTGAAGACTATAGGGCCAAAGGAAATATCCTCCGATAAGAAAGAGGAAGCAACTTTTTGAGAAACTTCCTTGGGTTCTGTGAAATCATCTCACAGAGTTACAGCTTTCCCCTCAAGAAGCGTTTCGCTAAGACAGTTCTTGTGGAATTGGCAAAGTGATATTTGGAACCCCTAGAGGGCTATGGTGAAAAAGGAAATATCCTCCGATGAAATCTGGAAAGAAGGTTTCTGAGAAACTGCTTAGTGTTCTGTTAATTCATCTCACAGAGTTACATCTGTATTTCGTGGATCTCTTTCCTACCCTTATTTCTGTGGAATCTGAGAACAGATATTTCGGATCCCTTTGAAGACTATAGTGCCAAAGGAAATATCCTCCGATAAGAAACAGAAAGAAGCTTTCTGAGAAACTTCTTTGTGTTCTGTGAAATCATCTCACAGAGTTACAGCATTCCCCTCAAGAAGCCTTTCACTAAGACAGTTCTAGTGGAATTGGCAAAGTGATATTTGGTAGCCCAT
>NW_020253471.1:0-1347 GCF_003255815.1 Theropithecus gelada
CAATGGGAAAAGGTTCCCAGGAGCCTCCAGGTTATCCCTGCTGCTTGGGAGGAGGGGCTGAAGGAGGGAGTATGAAATCAGAAAGATAATGGAAATATGTGTGAGGTCTGGCTTATTGTTTTCAGTTTTTTTGGCATCATGGTAGGAACTGTCTCTATGGGTTTTGGGGGTACCACGTTCATGAGAGATTCTCTTTGCAGTCCACCTGCTCTTTTCTGCCTGTGGAACATGAGAGCCTTTGGTTTGGATTAGTCAGCACTCCTTGGGATTGTACACAAGGGTGTAGGCTTAAGCACTGGGTGTCATCTGTGATGAAGGGAATCTGGGGGACACAGCTCTCTCACAGGCATTTCCTGGAACCTAGAGACACAGTTCTTCTGCTGTGTGCCAAGGGGAAATCGAGAATCACCCTCTGAACTTTCAGGACTTGTTAGTGCACTTTTATGTTTCTGTCCTTGCTCTGCGCTCCTGGTTTAAAGGGATCTCCCGGGGTGGATGGCGGGGTGAATACTGACTCTGGGCTCACTGGTAAAACTCCAGTCTCCTTTGAAAGGAGGAAGAAAGTTTAACCTTGAGCACATTTCCTGCCTCCACTTCCCAACCCAATCACAGATTCTGAGATGATGCTTCTCTCTCCCTGGTTCTCTAATTTTTGGGGAAGCCAAGAGTTCCTTCCCACAAAAGATAGTAGTACACTATTTCCTCTCTTCAAACTTTGGCTTCAATTTTGTTCTTTAAGTTGATATTCATCTCTTAAGGGCTAGATTTCTTTTTTTTTTTTTTTTTGGAAGGAGTCTCACCCTGTCGCTAGACCAGAGTGCAGTGGCATGATTTCAGCTCACTGCAACCTCCCCCTCCCGCGTTCAAGCGATTCTCCTGCCTCAGCCTCCTGAGTAGCTAGGATTACAGGCGCCTACCACCACATCCGGCTAAGTTTTGTATTTTTAGTAGAGACTGGGTTTCACTATGTTGACCAGGCTGGTCACGAACTCCTGACCTCAGGTGATTTGCCTGCTTCAGCCTCCCAAAATGCTGGGATTACAGGTGTGAGCCACCACGCCTGGCCAGGGTTATTTTTAGTATGACTGTGTCTATCTCAAGTAATGGTGCTTTAAGTGTTTTTGTCAATGGTTTTGGAATAGCACCAGCACTCACTTCTGTGGAGCAGACTATTAGAAGGAAGCATATCTTTCATTGTCATAACTAATGCCAAACTTTTTCCAAAATGATGACACCAATTCATGCTCCTCTAACAGCATATGTGAATAGCCGTTTCTCCAAATCCTCATAGACTCTTAGTTTTATCTCTTTCTAAAAATTCCATCACTGTGGTTAGTCTGTCATTTG
>NW_020253472.1:0-1347 GCF_003255815.1 Theropithecus gelada
TCTGTGAGATGATTTCACAGAACACATAGAAGTTTCTCAGAAAGCTACTTTCTCTTTTTTATCGGAGGATATTTACTTTGGCCCTATTGTCTTCAAAGGGATCCGAAATATCTGTTCTCAGATTCCACAGTAATAAAGCTAGCAAAGAGATCCACGAAATACAGATGTAACTCTGTGAGTGGAAGTCACACATCACAGAGCAGTTTCTCAAAAAGCTTCTTTCCAGACTTCATCTGAGGATATTTCCTTTTTCACAATAGCCCTCTATGGGCTTTCAAATATCACTTTCCAAATTCCACAAGAACTGTCTTAGCGAAAAGCTTCTGAGGGGAAAGCTGTAACTCTGTGAGATGATTTCACAGAACACAAAGCAGTTTCTCAGAAAGCTTCTTTCCAGACTTCATCTGAGGATAATTCCTTTTTCACCATAGCCCTCTACGGGCTTTCAAATATCACTTTCCAAATTCCACAAGAACTGTCTTAGCGAAAGGCTTCTTGAGGGGAAAGCTGTAACTCTGTGAGATGATTTCACAGAACACAGAGTAGTTTCTCAGAAAGCTTCTTTCTCTTTGTTATTGGAGGATATTTCCTTTGGCCTATAGTCTTCAAAGGGATCCGAAATATCTGTTCTCAGATTCCACAGAAATAAGGCTAGCAATGAGATCCACGAAATACAGGTGTAACTCTGTGAGATGAATTAACAGAACACTAAGCAGTTTCTCAGGAAGCTTCTTTCCAGATTTCATCTGAGGATATTTCCTTTTTCACCATAGCCCTCTAGAGGCTTCCAAATATCACTTTGCCAATTCCACAAGAACTGTCTTAGCGAAAGGCTTCTAGAGGGGAAAGCTGTAACTCTGTGAGATGATTTCACACAACACAAAGAAGTTTCTCAGAAAGTTTCTTTCTCTTTGTTATCGGAGGTTATTTCCTTTGGCCCTATAGTCTTCAAAGGGATCCGAAATATCTGTTCTCAGATTCCACAGAAATAAGGCTAGCAAAGAGATCCACGAAATACAGATATAACTCTCTGAGTGGAAGTCACACATAACAGAGCAGTTTGTTAGAAAGCTTCTTTCCAGATTTCATCAAAGGATATTTCCTTATTGACGCTAGCCTTCTATGGGCTTCCAAATATCACTTTGCCATTTCCACAAGAACTGTCTTAGCGAAAGGCTTCTTAAGGGTACAGCTGTAAATCTGTGAGATTATTTCACAGAACACAAAGAAGTTTCTCAGAAAGCTTCTTTCTCTTTGTTATCAGAGGATATTTCCTTTGGCCCTATAGTCTTCAAAGGGATCCGAAATATCTGTTCTCAGATTCCACAGAAATAAGGCAAGCAAAGA
>NW_020253473.1:0-1347 GCF_003255815.1 Theropithecus gelada
GACAGGATGTGGGAAGGCAGCTGCAGTTCCAAGCTGCGAGTCTTTCTCAGAGAATGGTTAAGATTCCCTGGACCGGCCGGGCGCGGTGGCTCAAGCCTGTAATCCCAGCACTTTGGGAGGCCGAGACGGGCGGATCACGAGGTCAGGAGATCGAGACCATCCTGCCTAACCCGGTGAAACCCCGTCTCTACTAAAAAACACAAAAAACTAGCCGGGCGAGGTGGCGGGCGCCTGTAGTCCCAGCTACTCGGGAGGCTGAGGCAGGAGAATGGCGGGAACCCGGGAGGCGGAGCTTGCAGTGAGCCGAGATCCGGCCACTGCACTCCAGCCTGGGCGACAGAGCGAGACTCTGTCTCAAGAAAAAAAAAAAAAAAAAAAGATTCCCTGGACCACAGAAAGAGTGTTTTGATTTGCACCCATTTTTATTAGCATTTAAATCTGCATTATTTGTAGCAGGTAAACCTTAAGTTGTTTAACTATTTTTAGAAACATTTACACCAGTGGTCCCCAAACTTTTTGGCACCAGAGACCAGGTTTCTTGAAGACAGCTCTTCCATGGACCCGGGAGAAGGGGAAGGGATGATGCGGAGATGATTCAAGCCCATTACATTTATTGTGTGCTTTATTTCTATTATTATTTCACATATATTTCTATTATTATTTCATTCCATCTCTCCACCATCTGTGGGCTAACAGGCTGTGTTAGTTTTCTAGGGCTGTTTTACAGGACCACAGACTGGGCACCCTCAACAACAGAATCTTACTGTCTCACAATCCTAGAGGCCATGAGTCCACCATCAAGGTGTCAGCATGGTGGGTCCCTCTGAGACGGTGCAGGAAGGCTCTGTTCCAGGCCTGTCTCTTGGCATGTGGGTGGCCGTCTTCTCCCTGTGACTCTTGGTTAAGGGTGACTCTGGTGAGGGCTCAGAAGAGGAGAGCTGGACAGAATGTCGGTAGCATATGGAGGGGGTCAGGCCTGGTGTCTCATGCCTGGAATCTTAGCACTTTGGGAGGCTGAAATGGCAGGATCGCTTGAGGATGAGACTTCAAGACCAACCTGGCCAACACAGGAAGACTCAGTCTCTTAAAAAAATAAAAATATGGAAGGGAAAAATAATCCACATGAAGTCTCAGATGGCAATGAAGAACACGTTATTGGAAACTGGAGGAAAGATGATGCTTGTCATAAAGTGACAAAGAACTTGGCTGCATTGTGCTCCTAGTGTTTTCTGGAAGGCAGAGCTTGCAAGTGGTGAACCTGAAATTTGGCAGAAGAAATATCTAAGCAAAAGTATTGAAGGAGCAGCTTCATTCCCTTGAATGTTTCTAGGAAAATGAAAGAAAAGA
>NW_020253474.1:0-1347 GCF_003255815.1 Theropithecus gelada
TGGTGGTGGGCGCCTGTAGTCCCAGCTACTCGGGAGGCTGAGGCAGAAGAATGGCGTGAACCCGGGAGGCAGAGCTTGCAGTGAGCTGAGATCACACCACTGCACTCCAGCCTGGGCGAGAGAGCGAGACGTTGTCTCAGAAAAAAAAATAAAAAAAGAAAAAGTCTAGAACTTAAGTGATGAATATCAACTTAGAGAACAAAACCAAAGCCAAAGTTTTGAAGATAGGAAATAGTGTGATACTATCTTTTGTGGGAAGGAACTATTGGCTTCTCCAAAAATTAGAGAACTGGGGAGAAAGAAACCTCATCTCAGAATCTGTGACTGGGTTGGAACTGGAGGCTGGAAATATGCTCAAGGTCAAACATTCCTCCTCCCTTCAAAGGAGACTGGAGTTTTACCAGTGAGCCCAGCGTGAGTATTCACTCCGCCATCCACCCCAGGAGATCCCTTTAAACCAGGAGCGCACAGTGAGGACAGACACATGAACATGCACTAACAAGTCCTGAAAGTTCAGAGGGTGACTCTTGATTTCCCCTTGGCACACAGCAGAAGAACTGTTTCTCTAGGTTCCAGGAAATGCTTGTGAGAGAGCTGTGTCCCCCAGAGTCCCTTCATCACAGATGACACCCAGTGCTTAAGCCTACACCCTGTGTACAATCCCTAGGAGTGCTGACTAATCCAAACCAAAGGCTCTCATGTTCCACAGGCAGAAAAGAGCAGATGGACTGCAAAGAGAATCTCTCATGAACGTGGCACCCCCAAAGCCCATAGAGACAGTTCTTACCATGATGCCAAGAAACTGAAAACAACAAGCCAGACCTCACACATATTTCCATTTTCTTTCTGATTTCATACTCCCTCTTTCAGCCCCTCCTCACAAGCAGCAGGGATAACCTGGAGCCTCCTGGGAACCTTTTCCCATTGGGTTTTTCCTGGCACGTAGTTCCCTACCTGGATAAGTCTCCTCGTCACTTATACTCTCCAGCGTCAAGTCTTTAGAAAGAAAAACACCAGGATAAGTCATTAGACAGAGTGACTCACCCACTCCTCCTACTTTAGCTGAAGCTGATTGATGGGCTATTCTCCCACCCCCCGCTGCTTCATACATGATCCCCTCATCTTTCTTCTGGGTTGACAAACCTCCCTACAGCTTCTCGGGCCAGAGTTCTATACTGGCAGAATCACTTTCATGAGAAACCCAAGCCTCTTTCCCAGCAGGAAGCCAGAATCAGGTTTCTATACACTGATGCTAGCAAGTTTTTCCCTCAGGAAGTGAGTTATTTCATGGTACATACCGTTTTCATTCCAAGCTGTTCCCTGCAATTATATAAAAGAAAACATCGT
>NW_020253475.1:0-1347 GCF_003255815.1 Theropithecus gelada
GGGGGTCTTGCCATATTGTCTGGATGGGTCCGGAACTCCTGGGCTAAAGTAATCTGCTGGCCTCAGCCTTCTAAAGTGCTGGAGTTACAGGCGTGAGCCACCGTGCCCTGCTTGTCTTCTTTTTCGAGTTGGTCAGTTCTCCTTGCAATGAATGCCTTTCCCCTTAAATTTGAAAACCTGAGGAATTACTGAGATAGAAAATTTCCGTTTATTTCTCTCTCTTTTTTTTTTTTTTTTTCTGAGATGGAGTCTCACTCTGTCACCCAGGCTGAAGTGCAGTGGCTCGATCTCAGCTCACTGCCACCTCGGCCTCCCGGGTTCAAGCGATTCTCCTTCCTCAGTCTTCCGAGTAGCTGGGATTACAGGTGCCCACCACCATGCCCAGCTAATTTTTGTATTTTTTAGTAGAAACAGGGTTTTCACCATATTGGCCAGGCTGATATCGAACTTCTGACCTCAGGTGATCCACCCGCCTCAGCCTCCCAAAGTGCTGGGATTATAGACTATGAGCCACTGCGCCCGGCCTGTCCATGTATTTTTTAAAAAATGTGCTTTGAGCAATCTAAAACGAAAGCAGTCTGCCTAAAATTTATATTCATATATTTCTACTATATTACAGATATTGATTTTATGGAGCTATGATTTCATAAGATATTTTAACAGTAACGAAACATTTTATAATTGTGTATATTGTTATTTTCTAAAAAGTTTAGTTATTTAAGTGCAAATGCAAAGGACAGGAGTGATCATATTGAAGCACTAGGAAAAGACTTTGTGGGTAAAAATTCAACCTCAAATATGCAAATATTTAACTTCCAATGTGGAAATAACATCTTTTTACAAAAGAAAAAACATATTTGTTTGCAAGGTGTTCTTATACACACACACACACACACACATACACACACACACACACACACGTGCGCGCCTTTAGAAATGGTAACCAGGCCGGGTGCAGCGGCTCACGCCCGTAATCCTAGCACTTTGGGAGGCCAAGGTGGGTGGATCACCTGAGGTCAGGAGTTTGAGACCAGCCTGGCCAACATGGTGAAACCCTGTCTCTAGTAAAAATACAGAAATCAGCTGGGTGTGGTGGCATGTGCCTGTAATCCCAGCTACTCGGGAGGCTGAGAGAGGAAATTGCTTGAACCTGGGAGGCGGAGGTTGCAGTGAGCCTAGATTGCACCATTCTACTCCAGCCTGGGCCACAGAGCAAGACTCTATCTCAAAAAAAAAAAAAAAAAAAAGAATATGGTAACCAATCTATATTCTTTTTAGGTGATCTTTGAAAAACAAAAGCAAAGCAAATCTATCTGCAAACACATCTAGGTGGGGCAAGAGTGTGTG
>NW_020253476.1:0-1346 GCF_003255815.1 Theropithecus gelada
GTCTTAGAGAAAGGCTTCTTGAGGGGAAAGCTGTAACTCTGTGAGATGATTTCACAGAACACAAAGAAGTTTCTCAGAAAGCTTCTTTCTCTTTGTTATCGGAAGATATTTCCTTTGGCCCTATAGTCTTCAAAGGGATCCGAAATATCTTTTCTCAGATTCCACAGAAAGAAGGCTAGCAAAGAGATCCACGAAATACACATGTAATTCTGTGAGATGAATTAACAGAACACTAAGCAGTTTCTCTGAAAGATTCTTTCCAGATTTCATAGGAGGATATTTCCTTTTTCACCATAGCCCTCTAAGGGCTTCCAAATATCACTTTGCCAATTCCACAAGAACTGTCTTAGCGAACGGCTACTTGAGGGGAAAGCTGTAACTCTGTGAGATCATTTCGAAGAACACAAAGAAGTTTCTCAGAAAGCTTCTTTCTCTTCGTTATCGGAGGATATTTCCTTGGGCCCTATAGTCTTGAAAGGGATCCGAAATATCTGTTCTCAGATTCCACAGAAATAAGGCTAGCAAAGAGATCCAAGAAATACAGATGTAACTCTGTGAGATGCATTAACAGAACACTAAGTAGTTTCTCAGAAAGCTTCTTTCCAGTTTTCATCCGAGGATATTTCCTTTTTCACCATAACCCTCTAAGGGCTTCCAAATATCACTTTGCCAATACCACAAGAACTGTCTTAGCGAAGGGCTTCTTGAAAGGAAAGCTGTAACTCTGTGAGATCATTTCACAGAACACAAAGAAGTTTCTCAGAAAGCATCTTTCTCTTTGTTATCGGACGATATTTCCTTTGGCCCTATAGTCTTTAAAGGGATCCGAAATATCTGTTCTCAGATTCCACAGAAAGAAGACTAGCAAAGAGATCCACGAAATACAGATGTAACACTGTGAGATGAATTAACAGAACACTAAGCAGTTTCGCCGAAAGCTTCTTTCCAGATTTCATCCGAGGATATTTCCTTTTTCACCATAACCCTCTATGGGCTTCCAAATACAACTTTGCCAATTCCACAAGAACTGTCTTAGCGAAAGGCTTCTTGAGGGGAAAGCTGTAACTCTGTGAGATCATTTCGCAGAACACAAAGAAGTTTCTCAGAATGCTTCTTTCTCTTTGTTATCGGAGGATATTTCCTGAGGCCCTATAATCTTCAAAGGGATCCGAAATATCTGTTCTCAGATTCCACAAAAATAAGGCTAGCAAAGAGATCCACGAATTACAGATGTAACTCTGTGAGATGAATTAACAGAACACTAAGGAGTTTCTCAGAAAGCTTCTTTCGAGATTTCATCCGGGGATATTTCCTATTTCACCATAGCCCTCTAGGGGCTTCCAAAT
>NW_020253477.1:0-1346 GCF_003255815.1 Theropithecus gelada
AAAACAGTGTTAGCAAACTGTTTTATGAAAAGAACAGTGTAATTCTGAGATGAATTCACACATCACAGATAATTTTCTTAGAAAGCTTCTTTCTGGTTTTTTTTTTTTTTAGATGGAGTCTCGCTCTGTTGCCCAGGCTGGAGTGCAGTGGCCAGATCTCAGCTCACTGCAAGCTCCGCCTCCCAGGTTCATGCCATTCTCCTGCCTCAGCCTCCTGAGTAGCTGGGACTACAGGCGCCTGCCACCACGCCCGGCTAGCTTTTTGTATTTTTTTAGTAGAGACGGGGTTTCACCGTGTTAGCCAGATGGTCTCGATCTCCTGACCTCATGATCCACCCATCTCGGCCTCCCAAAGTGCTGGGATTACAGGCGTGAGCCACCACGCCCAGCCTCTTTCTAGTTTTTATATGAGGACATTTCCATTGTCACCATAGGTTTCAAGGCAATCCAAAATATCCCTTCTCAGGTTCCCCAAAAACACTGCTAACAAACTGCTCCATGAGAAGAAAGGTGTAACTCTGTGAGGTAAATTCACATATTAGAAAACAGTTTCTCAGAAAGCTTCTTTCTAGTTCTTGCTGAGGTTATTTCCTTTGTCAATATAAGCATCAATGTGCTCTGAAACATCCCATTGCAGATTCCAAGTAAACAGTCTTAGCAAGTTCCTCAATGAAAAGAACAGTGTAAATCTGTGAGATGAATTCACACATCACAAAGCAGTTTCTCAGGAGGAATCCTTTTGGTTTTTATCTGAGGATATATCCTTTGTCAACAAAGACTTCGATACGCTCCCAAATATCCTATTGCATATCCAACAAAAACAGTGTTATCAAACTGCTCAATGAATAGAATGATGTAACTCTGTGAGATGAATTTACACATCACAAAGTAGTTTCACAGAAAGCTTCTTTCTAGTTTTTATCTGAGGATATTTCCTTTGTCACCAGAGGCTTCAATGTGCTCTGAAATATCCTATTGCAGATTCCACAAAAACAGTGTTATCAAACTGCTCAATGAAAAGAACAGTGTAACTCTGTAACATGGATTCACACATCACTAAGCAGTTTCTCAGAGAGATGCTTTCTAGTTTGTAAGGATATTTTCTATTTCACCATAGACCTCAATGCACTCCCAAATATCCCTTTGCAGATTCCATGCAAACAGTGTCAGCAAACTGCTAAATGAAATGAAAGGGGTAACTCTGTGAGATGAATTCACACATCACTAAAAACTTTCTCAGAAAGTTTCTTTCTAGGTTTTGTCTGAGGATATTTCCTTTGTAACCATGGGCTTCAATGCATACCCAAATATCAGATTGCAGATTTCATGCAAACTCTGTTAAAAAA
>NW_020253478.1:0-1346 GCF_003255815.1 Theropithecus gelada
GCCGGGCGCGGTGGCTCAAGCCTGTAATCCCAGCACTTTGGGAGGCCAAGACGGGCGGATCACAAGGTCAGGAGATCGAGACCATCCTGGCTAATACGGTGAAACCCCGTCTCTACTAAAAAATACAAAAAACTAGCCGGGCGCAGTGGCGGGCGCCTGTAGTCCCAGCTACTCGGGAGGCTGAGGCAGGAGAATGGCGTGAACCCGGGAGGCGGAGCTTGCAGTTAGCTGAGATCCGGCCACTGCACTCCAGCCTGGGCGGCAGAGCGAGACTCTGTCTCAAAAAAAAAAAAAAAAGAAAGAAATACAATGGAGGCTGGGCGTGGTGGCTCACACCTGTAATCCCAGCACTTTGGGAGACTGAGGCAGGTGCATCACCTGAGGTCAGGAGTTCAAGATCAGCCTGGCCAACATGGTGAAACCTTGTCTCTACTAAAAATACAAAAATTAGCCAGACGTGGTGGCGGGCGCCTGTAATTCCAGCTACTCAGGAGGCTGAGGCAGGAGAATCGCTTGAACCCAGGAGGCAGAGCTTGCAGTGAGCCGAGATTGTGCCAATGCACTCCAGCCTGGGCGACAGAGTGAGACTCCGTCTCAATTAAAAAAA
Organism: Theropithecus gelada; assembly: GCF_003255815.1. Classification (NCBI taxonomy): domain Eukaryota; kingdom Metazoa; phylum Chordata; class Mammalia; order Primates; family Cercopithecidae; genus Theropithecus; species Theropithecus gelada. The sequence goes on from NW_020253478.1 coordinate 608, forward strand.
AAAAAAAAGAAATACAGTGGAATATTATTTAGCCTTAATAAGAGAGGAAATTCTGATACATGCTACACCAGGAATGAATCTTCAGGACGCTATGCTAAAGTGAAGCAAGCCAGACATAAAAAATAAACATTGTGGCTGAGCATGGTGGCTCATGCCTGTAATCCCAGCACTTTGGGAGGCCGAGGCAGGCAGATCACTTGAGGTCAGGAATTTGAGCCCAGCCTGGTAAAAACATGGTGAAACCCCGTCTCTACTAAAAATACAAAAAATACTTAGCCAGGCATGGTGGCGCATGCCTGTAATCCCAGCTACTCAGGAGTCTGAGGCAGGAGAATCACTTGAACCCGGGAGGCAGAGGTTGCAGTGAGCCAAAATCGTGCCACTGCACTCCAGCCTAGGTGACAGAGCGAGACTCTGTCTTTAAAAAAATAAAAATAAAAAATTGTATGATTCCACTTATATTGAGGTACCTAAAATTGGCAAATTCATACAAAGAGAAAGTAGAATGGTGGTTGCCAGGTGCTGGAGGAAGGAGAAAAAATTCGTTGGTAAAATTGGAATCATATTTCACACATCAAAACCAATTCCAGATTTTAGTTAAAATTTAAATGCAAAAAAATAAAACAAATATTCTTAAATATTCATGTCATGAATAGTAAATATAATTTGTCTTCTTTATGATTTTCTTTTTTCATTTTCTTTCTTTCTTTCTTCTTCTCTTTTTTTTTTTTTTTTTTTT
>NW_020253479.1:0-11061 GCF_003255815.1 Theropithecus gelada
CTTTTGTCTGTACAATCTGATTCATGTTTATGACAAAAAGATGACAAGCCAAAAACAGCAAAGACCCCAACAGCATCACCAGAATGACATTCTTAACTCTCCTCTTTAAGTGAAGAAAAATCAGGTTGGAGAAAGTGGCAATCTTGAGCAAATAAAATATGCTGAGGCTAGTAGCAAGCCAGCTGCTGAAATGGTTGGTCACTACCCAGACGTTATAAGCAGTACTTCTTACTTCCACACTATAAAAAGCTAGATTAAACTCAGTTGCATACCAATGTAGTAATAATACCCAGAGAAAACCAACTCTGGAGACAGCCAGAGCAGTGAGAATTTGGTCAGCAAACGAGATCTTTTGTCTCTTGACCCACTCAATGGAATTTACCAATGCTATGAAGCCATTAGCAAAATTTCCAATAAAAAATATCACCATTATTAGAATGGAAAAAGTGATAGACAGAAAAGTTATCATGTCTGAACAGACAGAAAGAAATTTTTTAAATGCTGGTGTAACATCACAGGTTGTGATTGCTTGAATATCCTGACCTTAAATTCTATATGCACCTGATTTGTGTATCTGCTGTGCCATTCTTTTTACTTTTAATTGTCATGACCAGTGTAAAGCCAGAAATCACCATAGCATGCTAATGGATGAGTTCAATGCTCTCTTTAGGGAAAACATTTTTATTTTCAAAACAACTCAAATTAACTCATTCACTCATGTCTGTTCTTGTTATAGGCTGGAATTATTCATACTGAAGTTGACATGAAACCTGAATTCTCATTTGCTAGTATGCAAACAAGGACATATTCACTTTCAGTGTTTGCAATTTTTCCTTGTGTAACCTCTCCATTATCTGTCTTTAGCGACTTTGGTTGTTAGGGCAGTTTTATAACCCAATACAGAGATCACATAGTAAATATCTAAATTCTTAAAGGGAGCTTCGTCATAACTAAGATCATGACCTATACAGTCTTTTTTAAACGCCAGATTTAAATACACAGAATTCAACCTTCTTTTATCAAAAGTATCTAAGATTTACTTGAGAACCACAGGCAGGCTGGTACTCCATAAGATCTGGTTGCTGCTAATACTTTTGTGTGACTTCATTATTCACAAGCTCATAAATAAATGCACAAACACACACATGTGCACACCACTTATGAATGGTATGAATTATTTTCTTGTAATTTCCAAACTATAAAATGAGTTTCCAGGGGGTTGTCCAGCTGAAATTAGTCCTATTTTCCCACTCAGGGTTTTCAGCCCATGAACAATAGTTATTTATCAAACACATCTCTAATTATTAGGTCTTTAGTAAAGTTTATTTCAAGTCCTAAAGTTTAAATATTTATTACTTAATTAAAATATTCAACAATTTTATAAGTATTCGTGGGTACCAGGCCCTTTGACATATAATCTTGCAGTAACCTCCCATCACAGGATGACTGACTACTTTTCCCCTGAACTTGAAGTTCAATAATTTAGCTTGCTTTGATGAACAGAAAATTAATACACTTTGCATAGAGATTTGAGATGGCTTCCATACTGGGGTTCTTCCTCTTTCTATTTAGGATGAGAATATCTCCTAGCTACTACACTGTTCCCAGAAGGAGAATGAGAAACTAATGAAGGCAGATTGTCCCCACCTGATCCAGATTAAATTGGTCAAACTCTAACGACCTCCAAGATGCAGAATTTGGCCCACCACAAATCCCCAGAGACATCCACCAAACCCGGCTTAGAAAAATGAAATCTAAAGATGTAATATATAAATATATGATGTAGTTTTGGAGGGTTTCTCTTGCAGAAAAACATAACTGATAAAAGAACTCTGCTAAACTAAGAGTGTGTAAAATATGTACAACCTTGTTGTGTCAGCAATTCAGGAGCCAAAAGGAAAAAATCGATGGGGAATGGCAAAGGTTTATTCCTATGAGGTGGATAATTAAGGCTAGAAGAAATCCTTTGAAAAAATGTGGAGGTGACAGATAACATCATCTCAAATTTCCTCATGTTGCAACTAAATAAGAAAGTTCTTACTTCTACTCTCTTAGAGTTGTCTAAGAATGTATACAAATAGTTTATTTTTCCTGCAGTATATAATGAGTAATAATAAATTTTTATGAGATATTTCTCCTAATTTAAAATTTTTATGTTAAAATTATAACACACACTTAGAAATGAGCCAAAACAAAAATGGGAAATACCGCAATGTATCATAAGCACTCAAGTAACCATGATGCCGGGTGAGACAAGGAACACCGAAAACAGCCTAGGTCCACCTCCATGCCACTTTCCAGACCCATAACCCCTTGTTCACATCTCTGGAGATAAGCAATATCCATAATTTATGATGATCATTTCCTTGATTTTCCTTATACTTTACCAATTAGGTATGCAACCCTAAACTGCATAGCTTGGTCTGGCCTGCTTTGAACTGTGTGTAGGTAGAATCCTTCATGTTCTTCTTGGTTGTGGTTTCTTGGTCTCAACATTGTGTTTCTGAAATTTAGTCACAGAGTCGCATGTACATATGATTTTTTTTTCACTTCTGTATGTTGTTCTGTTCTTTGGATTTACTGTAATGATTGATCAATCCTTAATATATATTTGGCCAGCTTTTTTATGAACAGTTATGAATAATTCTACTAGAGCATTCTCTCTTATATCATTTGATACAATTCCTTTGTATATATACCTTTAGATAGAATTACAGGGTCATTGTTCAAAATCTCCTCATAGATATAGAACAGTTCAAAAAATACTTTAAGTAAATTTACCCCGTCACCTCTGCCTCCAGTCTATTTTTTTTGCCATTTGCCTATATATTATCAATTATGTAATTACCACAATAAGACATTATTTTTGAGAGTAAACATTCGTTTATAATTATGCACATATTTACCAAATCAGTCTCCAATCTTGGATTTTATTTCTTTTCAGTTTTTACAGTATAATGGTTTCTAAGAGGGAATCTTCTAGTCAGAAGACAGGAAACCAGATACTCTGCTGGTTAGCGTATAGCTATGATGTGAGACTGCATTTTACAACTACTGCCTGCCTCAGTATAATTACCTATAAAAAGCAGATGATAGATTGGGCATGGTGGCCCAGGCCTGTAATTCCAGCATTCGAGGAGGCCAAGGCAGGTGGATCACCTGAGGTCAGGAGTTTGAAACCGGCATGGCCAACACGGTGAAACCCTGTCCCCACTAAAAATACAAAAATTAGCCAGGTGTGATCACGCACACCTATCATCCCAGCTACTCAGTTGACTGTGGCAGGAGAATCATTTGAACCCAGGAGATGGAGGTTGTAATTGGTCAAGATGGTGCCACTGCACTCCAGCAGGGAGACAGAACAACACCCTGTCTCAAAAAAAACAACAAAGAAAGGAGATGAAAATAAAATTGTCTTTGGTTAATTTTGTTAGGAGTTAATCTATTCTTTACATAACTACTTTCAATTTTACCTGTTTGCTATAGGCAGGAACCAAAGATTCTTAATTATTGATTTGATCCCATTTTACTTGATATTTAAGATACCAGCGAGAACTTACACTTTTTTTTCTTCTTCCTCTGAAACAGAGTCTCCCTCTGTTACCCAAGTTGGAGTACAGTGGCAGGATCCTAGCCCACTACAGCCTCGAATGCCTGGGCTCAAGCAATCCTCCTGCCTCAACTTCCCAAGTGTTTGGAACCCTAGGCATGCACAACCATGCCAGCTAATTTTTTAATTTTTTGTATGGATGGAGTCTCCATATGCTGCACAGGGAATTACTGCTCTCAAGGGATCCTCCCACCTTGCTCTCCCAAAGTACTAGGACTACAGGCATGAGTCCTCACATCCAGCCTGCAGTGGGAGTGCTTGAAGGTCAGATGCTACTTAGAGCTTCGGCTCATGTCCATCCCGAGGTGGATCTAATCAGTTTGCAGTTATTACTTCTTCCTGAATGTGTAATTGAAACCTGTAGAGTAAAGGTCATTATTATAGCAGGACCAAGGGGAAGCCTCTCAAATTCTCCTCTACTGGCAACGCAATGTATAAAATATAATAACTGCATTCCCTAAGGAATGGAATGGGTCACTGCCATGACAAAACACTTGCAAGTTACAGGGGACAGTAGTCTCTTTAGATCTCTATTCACTTAACCTATCTGGCCTCTACCAAAACCAGATGAATTATAGAATGAATGCAGACTACCATAAACTTAAATCAACACTCACAAATTCTTTCCAGGATTTGCTATCTTCACTGAGCAGAGCAGAGCTTCTGGTACTTTTAATGTGGCTTGTGATTTGGTCAATATTTCTTAATCTACACCCATTAAGAGGGAAAATCAAAACAATTTGCTTTGTATTGTAAGAATAATAGCACTGCTTCACTGTTTTATGTCAGGACTGTGTCACTTCTGTTCTCAGTTTAATTTACATTTTTTAAAACATCGTGCTAATTTAATATATTAATAATATTACAGACCGGGCCCTGTGGCACATGACTGTCATCCCAGCACTTTTGGAGGCCAAATCAGACACATCACTTCAACCTAGGAGTTGGAAATCAGCCTGGGTAACATGGTAAAATCCTACCCCAACAGAAAATAAAAAATTAGCCTGGTGTGAGATTGTTCCCCTGCAGTCTCAGCTGCTAGCAATGCGGAGGTGGGGGAATCACTTGAGCCCAGAAGGTTGAGGCTGTAATGAGCTGTGATCCTGCCACTGCACTCCAGTCTCAGGGACACAGTGAGAACCTGTTCAAAATAATAGCAATAATTATAATAATTAATAATAATAATATATTCGTTGGTACAATAATCAGGAAGTGGCAAGTGTCTTAAATATAGTAAAATACCCTAATGTTGAATGGAAGGAAAATACCAGGACAAAATAAATAAACCTGAGGAGATTCAGGGACCTACAACATAGGTGATGTTTTAAAGCGTTCAGTGTCCCCAGTCCACACGTCGAAACAATCTTTATTACAGTAAACGATGTTTTGCTCTATATATTTCCTATCACTACAAAAGAGACACAATGTTTTGGGGGCCTATTGGGATTTTGGAGCCAACATAGTCCACATTTGAAAATATTGCTCTGACTCATTAACGAAGTTTCAAAAGGCTACTGGTCTCGAGTGGAACCCGGAATAAAAGAGGGCTCTACAGAAGATACAGGCTCTGGTCCAGGCAGATTTTGCGATGAGTTTACTTTTCCTTTTTTAATTGGTTTATCACATCAACTTATCCGTTTTATCCACCCATTTATTTGTTCATTAAAACATCATTTTTGACCATCTACACTTAGTACTGGGTTCTAGAACCTGCGAGTCAACAGAAAGCAAGGCAGACATGATCTGCTTTTTTACAGTTCTTACATCGTACTGAGGAAGATATATGATTTAAAAAATACATAAATCAGCTGTGGGGATGATTTATCTTGAGGTTTAAATAACATCGTTAAAATTTCATATTACAAAGAACTAATACCTTCATATACAATTTAGCTGTGAACAAGACTGTACATTTCTTTCTTATAGTAGAACTTTTTATTAGTGAATATGTCAAAATACTTTCATTACTGACAACAAAATTATAACGTTAAGGCACACTCCATAATTAATACATAATTTCATAGATACAATTTTAGCATTTACAAAAAGTTTCACTGAATTATTTTCCATCATTGCTATACTACTTTTACACTGATAGTTTTTTTTTTTTTTTAGAGAAGAGATTTGAGTTCTCTTATCTGAAGTTTAGAAGGAATTTTATAAATGGAAGATAAGGACATATTTAGCAAATCAAGGGCTTAGAGGTGCTTTAGAAAAAATACTAAAACAATTTGCATCAGATCTTAATTCAAAAACAGTTTTTCTTTAATTCAAAAGCTGGAAGAAATGACGTTTCTAACTGCATATGGAAAATGATAATAGCAATCAAGATCATGATCATGAATTTTCATCCCTTTATTATCAAAGAGATTTTTTTCTAAGCTATTCACATACTTGTTATTAAATCTAATATTCCTCAGTACTGTTTACAGTAGACATAGACGAAATTTACTCTACATATGCTTGCCACTCAAAGTTTTTTGTGGGCATTGTTTTCTATCAATAATCCTGATTGCTTTTTACTAAATAAAACAGGAATTCATAATGGAATAAAACCTCAAAGATGCATTCTCATTATTGATTTAGAATTGAATGACCTTACCATCCAAAATGTGAGATGTTCTAACAACAAATTCTAAGCACACTGTTGTGTATTTGTGTGGATCAAATAACAATAGAAAACAGCAATATTTTTCCCGAGATAAGCTGTTAGTTCTTAATAATTATAAATAGACATTGTAAATTCTACTAATTAAATATAAAATACATGAATGAAAAGCATGGCTTCGGAATTCTGAGTAATTTTTGTCATATTTTGTATAATTTGGCAGTTCATGTGAAAAAACAAAAAAGCGTATGTTATTGTCAGTGTTTTTAAGTTTTTCATATAAATTACACACACACACACACGTATACTTCTTTTGACTAATTTTAGGTAAAAGACTTTTCTAGGTATACATTTGGAAATTACTCATACACATACATTACAGAAAACACAGTAAGAAATAGAAAATGTTTCATACACCACCAGTTTGTTTTCTGCTAGAAGACACACAATGCCCCGCTCGTGAATCTACAGAGATGAAGGCTTCTGTCCTTTCACCCAGTACCTCACGTTCCACAAAACTGAAAGAAAAGTCTGCTTTAGCTTCTTGTTTCCCCAAATCACGATGAATGGGTGGGCTGAAGGATAGCTGAATCTAATAGCTTGGCAGAACATCAAGACAGGTTTGTTTCCCAGACTCTCAAAACTCCAAATTGATATAATTACAGACACAAAGGAAATGACACATAACAAGAGGAAGGAGATCACAATTTGCAAAGCTTTTATGTGGACCTTGGTGCTGGGATCTTGAGATCCTTTGCCATGGAGCTGCATCTTCTTCAAATGTTTACACAGAGAACAGATTAACAGCAGAAAGGATATCAGGGTCAGAGTGAAAGGTACTAAGTTCTCTAGCGTGGTTACAGTCATACCTGGATGGTAAATCGCATTCCTCAATATGTACTTCCAAGTCATGTTTTCTTCATATTCTTTTGTCCGTACAATCTCATTCATGTTTACCATAAAAAGATGACAAGCCAAAATCAGCAAAGGCCCCAACAGCATCACCAGAATGACATTCTTAACTCTCCTCTTTAAGTGAAGAAAAATAAGGTTGGAGAAATTGGCAATCTTGAGCAAATAAAATATGCTGAGACTAGTAGCAAGCCAGTTGCTGAAATGGTTGGTTACTGCCCAGACATTATAAGTGGTAGTTCTTACTTCTACACTATAAAACGCTGGATTCAACACAGTTGCATACCAATTTAATAATAATACCCAGAGCAAACCAACTCTGGAAACCGCCAGAGCAGTGAGAATTTGGTCAGCAAAGGAGATCTTTTGTCTCTTGACCCACTCAGTGGAATTTACCAATGCTATGAAGCCATTAGCAAAATTTCCAATAACAAATGTAACCACTACTAGAGTGGAAAAAATGATGGGTAGAAAAGTTATCATGTCTGAACAAACAAAAAGAAAATTTTTAAATGCTGATGTTGTGTCTGGAGTTGGTTCCTGCAGGGGAGTTCGTGGTCTCACTGACTTCCAGAATGAAGCCACGGACCTTTGCAGTGAGTGTTACAGTTCTTAAAGATGGCACAGACCCAACGACTGAGCGGTAGCCAGGTTTCAGCTCTTAAAAATAGCATGAACCCAAAGACTGAGCGGTAGCACGGTTTATTGTGAAGAACAACAGGACAATACTTCCACAGCATTGAGTGGGCTGTTGCTGCGGGCTGGAATGGCCAGCTTTTATTCTCTTATTTGTCCCTTCCCATGTTCAGTTTTTGTCCTATCAGAGTGCCCTTTTTCAGTCGTCCCTGTGATTGGCTACTTTTTGGATCCTGTTGATTGGTGCATTTTACAGAGCACTGATTGGAGCATTTTAGGGAGCACTGATTGGTGCATTTTACAATCCTCTGGCTAGCCACAGAGCACTGATTGGTGCATTTTACAATCCCCATGCTGGCTACAGAATACTTCTCCAAATCCCCACTGGACCCAGGAAGTCCAGCTGGCTTCACCTCTCAATGAAATATCACTGGTTATGATTGCTCGAATATCCTGACCTTAAATTCTATATGCACCTAATTTGTGAATGTGCTTGCTCATTCTTTTTACTTTTAAATGTGACCACTGTCAAGCCAGAAATCACCATGGCATGTTAATTGATGAGTTCAATGATCTCTTTATGGAAAACATTCTTATTTTCAAACAACTCAAATTAACTCATTCAATCATTGTCTGTTCTTTTTGTAGGCTGGAATTATTCATACTGAAATTGACAGGAAACCTGAATCGTCATTTACTAGTACACAAATAGGAGCATATTCTCTTTCAGTGTTTGCAATTTTTCCTTGTGTAAGCTATCCATCATTTGTCTTTAACGACTTCATTTGTTAGGGAAGTTTTATAACTCAATACATACTTCATGTAGTAAATGTCTAAATTCTTAAAGGGAGCTTATTCTTAACTTAAGATCATAACCTATAATGACGTTTGAAATGCCAGGTTTAAATACACAGAATCCAAACTGCTTTTAGCAAAAGCATCTAAGATTTTCTTGAGAACCACAGGTAGGCCAGTACTCCATAAGATCTGGTTGCTGCTAATACTTTTGTATAGCTTCATTAGTCACAAGCTCATAAATACACACACATATGCACGCATGGGCATACCGCTTATGAATGGAACAAATTATTTTCTTGTAATTTCCAAAATAAAAAATGAGTTTCCAAGAGGTTATCCAGATGAAATTAGTCCTATTCTCACACTCGCAGTTTTCAGCCCATTAATCATATTTATTTATCAAACATATATCTAATTCTTAGGACTTTGGTAAAGTTTCTCTGAAGTCTAATGTTTAAATATTTATTATTATATAAAATATTTAGCAATTTTATAAGAATTCCTGAGTACCGGGCTCTTTGATAGATAACCTCGCAGCATACTCCCATTGCAGGAAGACTGACTACCTTGCGCCTGAACTTGGAGTTCAACCATTTAACTTACTTTCATAAACAGAAAATTACTGCACTTTGCATGGAGATTTGAGATGGCTTCCGTAATGGGGATTCTTCCTCTTTCCATTTACCATGAGAACACCTAGAAAGCACACTGTTCCCAGAAGAAGAATGAGAAACTAATGAAGTCAGGTTGCCGTCAGCTGATCACACTAAATTGGCCAAACTCTATCTCCAAGATGCCGAATTTGACCCGTCTCAAATCGCCAGAGCCATCCATCAAACCCAGCTAAGAAAAATGAAATCCAGGCCAGGCGCGGGAGAGGGTAAGGTGGGCAGATCACGAAGTCAAGAGATTGAGACCATTCTGGCCAACATGGTGAAACCCCCGTCCCTACTAAAAATACAAAAATTAGGCGGGCTTGGTGGCATGTGCCTGTAGTCCCAGCTAGTTGGGAGGCTGAGGCAGGAGAATCGCTTGAACCCAGGAGGCAGAGGTTGCAGTCAGCCAAGATCGTGCCACTGCACTCCAGCCTGGGCGAGAGAGTGACACTCCATCTCAAAAAACAGAAAACACACACAGACACACACACACACACACACACACACAAATGAAATCCAAAGACATGTGAGATATATATATCTAATGTAATTTTAGAGGGTTTTCTCCTGCAGAAAAACATAACTGATAAAAGAACTCTGCTAAACCGAGAGTTTGAGAAATATGTACATCTTTATTGTGTCAGGAATCAGGAGCAAAAAGTGAAAATAGATGTGGAATGGCAAAGGTTTGTCCTGTGAGGTGGACAATTAAGGCTAGAAGAAATCCTTTGGAAACATCTGTCCTTGACAGATAACATCATCACAAATTTCCTCATGGTGCAACTAAATAAGAAAATTCCTATTTCAACTATCTTAGAGTTGTATAAGAATGTATATACAGCTAATTGATTTTTCCCTTCAGTATATAATGAGATGAGTAATAATAATTTCTATGAGACATTTCTCCTGATTAAAACTTATATGTTAAAATTGTAATGCACACTTAGAAATAAACCAAAACAAAAATTGGAAATACCGGAATGTATCAGAAACGGTCAAGTAACGCTTATACAGGGCAAGAGAGGGAACATCGAAAACAGCCTAGGTCCATCTCCATGCCATTTTTCTGACATGAAAGTGGTAATGATTTTCTTCTTTTTGTAATACTTTGGTCAAAGAAGAGAATAAAAGCAAGGTCTAGGCATCCTCCTGCAACTTGGAAGAAATTGAAAATTGATTTGATGTGATAGCATTTTTTGGATAGCAGCTTTTCTGTTTCTGGATCATCATCGCAAACTCTCCTCACAGAGAAATTCAGTGAGAAGTACTGGATCTCAAAATGTCACTTCAATTAATAAGACAGAGTATCTCAACAACAGCTCCACCATTCTATTCCATGATTTTAATTTTACGCCGTTTTTATTAGCAGAAATGAAGACTTCTTAGTTTACAACAATCTTTAAAAGATCAAATAGTGAAACAGTACTTACAAGTTTATGAAAAACTGAAGGACGTCTGATACAAGTAGACTTGAAGTCCCATGGAAATAAACCTGAATCTAGTGCTTCTATGGAATTCCACCATTTAATCCCTATCCGTGATTATAGTTTTGGTTATAGAACTACAACCTTTGAAATCCATCATCACTCACTCAAGTGTGACAGAAGATCTGAGGTCTTACCACTGTTTGACAATTTGGTCCTAAAAACTCGCTCTTTAGAAATAAAAGCTTGCTCATAAAAATGAGTTATTTGCTTTATCTTTCTTATTAGGGAGTTCTATTTACACTAAAATCTAAATTGTTTCTATTGTGATCTTAGTGAAATGAGGATTCATTTAAGGTTGTCCATAAATAATTATTTGCTTAGGCAATGTATTCTAAAATAAACTACACTTAATTT
>NW_020253480.1:0-6365 GCF_003255815.1 Theropithecus gelada
CTGCCTTGCCGGTAGATCACAGACTGCTGTGCTAGCAATGAGGGAGGGTCCGTGGGCGTGGGACCCTCCTGTCCAGGTGTGGGATATGATCTCCTGGTGTGCCTGTTTGCTTAAAGCGCAGTATTGGGGTGGGAGTTACCCGATTTTCCAGGTGATGTGTGTCTCAGTTCCCCTGGCTAGGAAAAGGGATTCCCTTCCCCCTTGTGCTTCCCAGGTGAGGCGATGCCTCGCCCTGCTTCAGCTCTCGCTGGTCGGGCTGCAGCAGCTGACCAGCACCGATCGTCTGGCACTCCCCAGTGAGATGAACCCAGTACCTCAGTTGAAAATGCAGAAATCACCGGTCTTCTGTTTTGCTCACACTGGGAGTTGGAGACTGGAGCTGTTCCTATTCGGCCATCTTGCTCCACCCCCTCATTTTTGTAAGCCTCAAAATGAGGAGTTTTACTCGCAATTGTAGGTTATATAGGAAATTTAGATGACATTTTGCAGTTGATATTTTCTTCCTGAATTAAATAATGATATAGACCTCCTGCCTTTGTCACCATAATTCAAAAGGAATTTAAATGGGTAGTGAAAATTGCTTGATTGTATAATGATCTGCTTGGCAGCCTGTTCACACAGCCCAGTAACCTTCCTAGCTAGAGCCACATAACTATCAACCGGGACCCAAGCTAAAGTTCTGCCTCTAATGAGTAGTGGGGTGGGGATTCTCAGATGCCCTAGGTAGTGTGAAAGAAAAATAAATCTTGGGGCCCCCAAATCCCTAAGTTAAAGGAAAAATTCAAGCTGGGAATGGCTTAGGGCAAGCCTGCCTCCCTTCCTATTCAAAGTCATTCCTCTGCTTACTGAGATAAATGCATATCTCGTTGCCTTCTTTGGAACGCCTACTCAGAAACTCAAAATAATGCAAACATTTGTCTCTTATCTACCTGTGACTTGGGAGGCCCCTCTTTGCTTCAAGCTGTCCTGAGTTCCAGAGGGAACCAATGTGCATCTTACTTATATTGATAGATTTCTCATGTCTCCCTAAAATGTATAAAATCAAGCTGTGCCCAACCACCTTGGGCTCATGTCATCAGGACCTCCTGAGGCTGTTGTGGGTGTGCGGTCCCTAACTTTGGTAAAATAAACTTCCTAAATTGACTGAGACTTGTCTCAAGTATTTGGGGCTCACAGTAAATAGCTCACTGTCTCATCAAGTCTTACACTGCAAGTACTGCTTCTCTCTTGATGGGGTGCTCTATGTAGTAGAGCTTTGAAAGCAGAAAAGCTTAGTTTCATAAATCTAGCTTCCCTGTTTTCTTAGCTGTTTGAACTTGAGTAAGCCACTTTAAAATTCTAGACTGCAGTATTTTCCCCTGAAAAATAAAGACAGTAATGACACTTATCTTATTGGGTTTTAAGCATTTAATGGAACAACATTGACATTGTGTTTTGCCTGGTCCTTCCTACGTAGTAGGTGCTTAGTAAATGGTAGCTTTTAATGTAAAATATTTAAACTGATTGATAATGGTGATATTTACGATTAGCATAATTAGTATTATCCTCATACTGTAAGGATATATACCATTAATATTTAGAGGCTTAATTTTCTCTGTTGAAACTGGTGAAAGGTATTTTCTTTTTCTCCCTTTTCTCTGAGCATTTACCTTAGAAAACTTGTGAATATTGTCTGATCTCCTTCAAATGCAAACACATTGAGAGCCATGTTCTTGAAGTGTAAACAAGAGAGATGGCTCTCTATCTCCCATTTTCTGTGGGAAGGTTAAATCCTAACTTTGGTGAATGTCTTGCTATAATTTGCAAACTACCTTATGCTATAAAGACACATGAAATTCATTTGTTCTTTGGATAAAGCCAGTAAGCTAATGTAGATGGTCATTCCAATTACCATGTAAAATTAAGATGAACTATTTATGAAAGAGGGTGCTGTCAAGTCTTCTTGCTTGAAGAGTATTGTTTATTTCAAAAACATATATGTAGTACATATCTGCTTGGAAATATAAGAGAGTTTCTTTTCTGTCTTTGCAATCACCTAACAAAATGCCTGTAATGTGCATCACAGTCTTGATTAATGCATATTCAATAACAAAAGTGGTTTTGTTCTCTACCACTTTTGTGAATCGGATTTCTGGATTGAGAGAATGTTTTTTCTTTCCCTGAGGCTAAAGGAATTCCTGTCTGACTTATTCTGCTACTGCCTGAACCAAGCATGTCTAACCCGTCGCCCATGGGCTGCATATCACCCAGGACAGCTTTGAATTTGGCCCAACACAAATTTGTGAACTTTCTTAAAATATTATGAGGTGGTTTTTTTTGTTTGTTTGTTTGTTTTTGTGTGTGTGTGTGTGTGTGTGTGTGTGACTTTTTAGCTCATCAGTTATTGTTAGTGTTAGTCTATTTTATTTGTTGCCCAAGACAATTATTCTTCTTCCATTGTGGCCCAGGGTAGCCAAAATACTGGACACCCTTGAAACCAATGCTCCCTAGAATAATTTTTTCTTGAGCTTTTACTGCAACTTTTAAATATCTTTTTGTCTTTTTAATATATTTCAATAAACCAACCCATGCAGTTGTCTTCCAGTCACTTATTATTTTTTATAACCCACTGATAGAGTCAGGAGGCTGACAAATCCTAGGCAGACATGGGTAGGTCCCTAGTGAAATTCATCTTCAAGTTAAAGACACTTTAAAGCCTGAAAGCCAAGCTACAAGTCAAATCAATGGACTGGACTGAGAACATCTCTTTCCATCTGCTGAACTTTCCTCTGATTGATCCCAACCCTTTACCTAATTTATATAGACCTACCCTTCCCTAAATGTTTTTTTACACTGTTGTGCCCATCTCTGAATGGTGCCTTAGCTTCAACATTTATTGCATACTCACAAACCAATCAGCATACACTCCCCCATTCTGAGCCCATAAAGCCCCCGACCCAGCCACACTGAGAGAGAGACCACCCAACTTTGGTGGGGTACAACCCTTGCTTTTCCTCTCTGCTGAGAGTCGTTCTGTTGCTCAATAAAATTATTCTTCACCCTCTTCACCCTGAGATTGTCAGTGTAACTTCATTCTTCCTAGGTGCAGGACAAGAATTCAGGAGCTGCTGAAAGCAAGTACAAGCTATAATACAGGTGGGCTGGGGCATGCCCAGATGGCAGAAGTGGCCAAGAAAAATTCTGCATAACCACAAAAAACAATTCAACCACTCTACCACCCATTTTCCACCCTTTGGTGCCCACTTTCATTACTATTTTTTAGTTGTTTCGCCATTCTCATTTTTACCCTCCAAGAGATATATTCTTTTCTTTAGACAAATATGAACATTTGTGGATATATGTAAGTTCTAAGATATATGTTCTAAATATTAGTTATGTACT
The DNA here is from genome assembly GCF_003255815.1 of Theropithecus gelada. Lineage (NCBI taxonomy): Eukaryota > Metazoa > Chordata > Mammalia > Primates > Cercopithecidae > Theropithecus > Theropithecus gelada. Next base: position 3,382 of record NW_020253480.1, read on the forward strand.
GAGTGATGGTATACCTCAGAGACGGGAGCAAGGTTCAACCAGTTGGTGCATCAGATTCACATGGTAAGTTTCCCTTTACTCAACTTTTTATTTTGAGTGAAAAGTCTACAGGAAAACAGAAATAAATAATGGAACAATGAGCACTATATAGCCATCAACAAGATTAATCCATTTTTAACATTTTGATTAATTTGTCTTCTCTCTCTCCCTGCTTTCTGCTTCCTTCCCTCTCTCCATCTTTCTTTTGCTGTGTCCACATATACATGCAAACACATACACATTTTTGTTTATTTATTTTAAATGAAGTACTTTAGAATTTTGACATTTCCCCCTAGACACTTCATAGGATAATTATTGCACCTGAAATATTAACATTTATTTTCCACATATTTCTAAAACATATTTTATAGTGTGTGTGTGTGTGTGTGTGTGTGTATGTGTGTACATTTTAAATTGAGGTTCTAATCAGATTTCTTTCATTGAATTTAGTTTAGTTTTTTTCTTTTTTTTTTAGTGTCTTTTTTATTTTTATTATTTTTTTGTGAGACAGAGTCTCATTCTGTCACCTAGGCTGGAGTGCAGTGGTATGATCTCAGCTCACTGCAACCTCTGCTTCCCGGGTTCAAGTGATTCTTCTGTCTCAGTCTCCTGAATAGCTTGGATTACAGGTACATGCCACTACACCTGGCTAATTTTTGCATGTTTAGTAGAAACAGGGTTTCACCATGTTGGTCAGCTTGGTCTCAAACTCCTGACCTCATGATCCGCCTGCCTCAGTCTCCCAAAGTGCTGGGATTACAGCAGTGAGCCACCACACCAGGCCAATGTAAGCAAATACTTCTTTTAAATTTTTCTAGTTTTTAAATTTGTCTTCTATGGTATTTATGTTTAAGAGACTAGAATAGTTGGGCAGAAATATCCAACATTCTGATCTTGATAACTTATTTGAGATTAGACTCAGGTTAAACATTTTTGTGAAATACATAAATGATTGATCATATCAGAAAACATATTATATCACATTATACCAGCTTTTCCCAGTTTTGGTACTGCTAAGTTTGATCATTTGATTAAATTGGTCTCTACCATATCTATCCATTTCATAGATATATTTTTTTTCTTTTGTATCTAGTAGGCAATCTTTGAGGATGGAAAGCTTTTGTAAATACAGATTCCCATGTATCACACTTGGAAATGATTCTGCAATTGTGAGGTAGTCTTGGCAATCTGTAATTTTACAAAGCTATTCAAGATTTTTGATGATCATCCAATTTGGGGAATTCCTAATGCTGTAATGGTGACGTAATATCAGATGAAACTGGGATTAATTAGCACCTCAGTCATTCATTTGCTTTGGGAAATTTTACAAGTTATTTAGATTTGTTGAGCATTAGTTTTCTTGTAAAATGATGGTGATAGTATTGCCTATTACTTATAATTATTGTGAAAATAAATTAATTTAGACAATACACCAAGACAGTTTTGTCTATTACTTGAAATATAAAAAATATTTAAATGCCAACTGTCATTAATTGTATACTTGTGGTTGGCTCTGCATGAATGATAGCCATGATGACTTATTAGAATCTTCACAGATTAATCAGAGGGAATAAATTTATCTGTATTTCTCAGAATTTCTGATCTCTTCTCCCTTTCTCTACCTATTTCCACAAAATAACAGGAATAATGATATTTTGCATATCATAATAAATTATTATTTTGTTCAATGTAATGACATACAGATTTTTTACCAAGCAATTTGTTAGTAGCCTTTCTTGATATTTAAGGAAATTTCCAAAGTTGGACCATCACTTGAACAGTCCATTGTACATTTCTATTCAACATAGTCATTTGGTTTAGAAATAAAAACTAGCTTCTTACAGGCTAATGTTATATATTATTTTCACATTGAAAATATACCACAAATATCTATATATATGTGTTAATTATTGCATATAAAATTAAAGTTGATTCATTGCTTACTTGAATATAAAGTCCAGTGAAGAAATGGATGCAATAGTTTGTAAACTAGTCACCTGGATTTAATGAAGCTGCTATTATTTTTACTTTCTTTTTTTTTTTTTTTTTTAATTTTATTTATTTATTTATTTATTTATTTATTATTATTATACTTTAAGTTGTAGGGTACATGTGCATAACGTGCAGGTTTGTTACATATGTATACTTGTGCCATGTTGGTCTACTGCACCCATCAACTCGTCATTTACATCAGGTATAACTCCCAATGCAATCCCTCCCCCCTCCCCCCTCCCCATGATAGGCCCCGGTGTGTGATGTTCCCCTTCCTGAGTCCAAGTGATCTCATTGTTCAGTTCCCACCTATGAGTGAGAACATGCGGTGTTTGGTTTTCTGTTCTTGTGATAGTTTGCTAAGAATGATGGTTTCCAGCTGCATCCATGTCCCTACAAAGGACGCAAACTCATCCTTTTTTATGGCTGCATAGTATTCCATGGTGTATATGTGCCACATTTTCTTAATCCAGTCTGTCACTGATGGACATTTGGGTTGATTCCAAGTCTTTGCTATTGTGAATAGTGCTGCAATAAACATACGTGTGCATGTGTCTTTATAGCAGCATAATTTATAATCCTTTGGGTATATCCCCAGTAATGGGATGGCTGGGTCATATGGTACATCTAGTTCTAGATCCTTGAGGAATCGCCATACTGTTTTCCATAATAGTTGAACTAGTTTACAATCCCACCAACAGTGTAAAAGTGTTCCTATTTCTCCACATCCTCTCCAGCACCTGTGGTTTCCTGACTTTTTAATGATCGCCATTCTAACTGGTGTGAGATGGTATCTCATTGTGGTTTTGATTTGCATTTCTCTGATGGCCAGTGATGATGAGCATTTTTTCATGTGTTTGTTGGCTGTATGAATGTCTTCTTTTGAGAAATGTCTATTCATATCCTTTGCCCACTTTTTGATGGGGTTGTTTGTTTTTTTCTTGTAAATTTGT
>NW_020253480.1:6464-7625 GCF_003255815.1 Theropithecus gelada
CAATGGTTGAACTAATTTACACTCCCACCAACAGTGTAAAAGTGTTCCTATTTCTCCACATCCTCTCCAGCACCTGTGGTTTCCTGACTTTTTAATGATCGCCATTCTAACTGGTGTGAGATGGTATCTCATTGTGGTTTTGATTTGCATTTCTCTGATGGCCAGTGATGATGAGCATTTTTTCATATGTCTGTTGGCTGTATGAATGTCTTCTTTTGAGAAATGTCTGTTCATATCCTTTGCCCACTTTTTGATGGGGTTGTTTGTTTTTTTCTTGTAAATTTGTTTCAGTTCTTTGTAGGTTCTGGATATTAGCCCTTTGTCAGATGAGTAGATTGCAAAAATTTTCTCCCATTCTGTAGGTTGCCTGTTCACTCTGATGGTAGTTTCTTTTGCTGTGCAGAAGCTCTTTAGTTTAATTAGATCCCATTTGTCAATTTTAGCTTTTGCTGCCGTTGCTTTTGGTGTTTTAGACATGAAGTCTTTGCCCATGCCTATGTCCTGAATGGTACTACCTAGGTTTTCCTCTAGGATTTTTATGGTATTAGGTCTAACAGTTAAGTCTCTAATCCATCTTGAATTAATTTTCGTATAAGGAGTAAGGAAAGGATCCAGTTTCAGCTTTCTACTTATGGCTAGCCAATTTTCCCAGCACCATTTATTAAATAGGGAATCCTTTCCCCATTTCTTGTTTCTCTCAGGTTTGTCAAAGATCAGATGGCTGTAGATGTGTGGTATTATTTCTGAGGACTCTGTTCTGTTCCATTGGTCTATATCTCTGTTTTGGTACCAGTACCATGCTGTTTTGGTTACTGTAGCCTTGTAGTATAGTTTGAAGTCAGGTAGCGTGATGCCTCCAGCTTTGTTCTTTTGACTTAGGATTGTCTTGGAGATGCGGGCTCTTTTTTGGTTCCATATGAACTTTAAAGCAGTTTTTTCCAATTCTGTGAAGAAACTCATTGGTAGCTTGATGGGGATGGCATTGAATCTATAAATTACCTTGGGCAGTATGGCCATTTTCACGATATTGATTCTTCCTATCCATGAGCATGGTATGTTCTTCCATTTGTTTGTGTCCTCTTTTATTTCACTGAGCAGTGGTTTGTAGTTCTCCTTGAAGAGGTCCTTTACATCCCTTGTAAGTTGGATTCCTAGGTATTT
>NW_020253481.1:0-1346 GCF_003255815.1 Theropithecus gelada
GTGATTAATGTTAATAATTAATTTTAAGTATGCATAATCATATATTTAAAATAATTATCCAGAATTAATAAATGGATTCCTATTAATAGTATCACTGATAATTATTAAAATCGATCATTGATGTTTAATAATTAATTATATTATTACTCCTAATACCGCAGGGGGTGTACACCTACCTGTGATGCTCTTCCTAATATCCAGGGACGGAAAGCAGGATTTTAGTTTTAATACCACAGTAGGTGTAAACTCACCGCGTGACACTGATCCTAATATAAAGTGGGGTAGAGTATGACATGACTCCAAACATAGCAATGAATGGACAGCTACCCAGTAATATTGCTCCTAATATTCATGGAAAGTGTGTATTATATTACTCCCAATATCACAGGGAAGGTACAGCTCTTCTGCAATATTGTTCCTAGTATACAGAGGGGGAGAGGATAATAATAATTCGCAGGCTGTGTTCACCCGCCCAGTGATACTGTAATTAATATCCTGGGAGGGAGAGGATGATATTACTCCCCGTCGAGCAGGAGGCGTACACCCAGCCTGGGATATTGTTCCAAATATCCATGGAGGGGAGCGGTTGATATTACTCCAAATATGGCAGGGGATGTACATCCACCCTGTGACATTCTTCTCAATATCTCAAGGCCGAGAGGCTGATATTACTCCCAGTATCGCAGACACTGTACACCCCTGTGTGATACTCTTCCTGATATCCTGAAGGGGAGAAGACGGTATTAATCCCCATATTGCAGGAGGTGAACACCCACTCTGTGATATCTTTCCGAATTTGCAGGGGTAGAGAGGATAATATTCCCAATATTGCAGAAGATGTACACGCCCCCTCCCTCTGTGATATTATCCTGAATATTCCAAGGCACAGAAGATGAAGTTACTCCCAATATCGCAGAAAGTGTACACCCCTCAGGGATGTTGTTCCCATGATCCAAGAGGGGAGAGGATGATACGACTTTCAATATCGCAGGGGTGTACACGCCCCCGGTGATGCTGTTCCTAATTTCCACCTGGGAGAGGATGATATTACTCCCAATATCGCAGGGGTCATAAACACTCCTTTGATATTGTTCCTAATATTCAGGCGGGGAGAGGATGATATTCCTCCCTATATTGCAGAGGGTGTACACCCATCTTTGATACTGTTCGTAATGTCTAGAGGGGGAGATGATATTACTCTCAGAATCATAAACACGCTGTGTGTCCACCGTGGATCCTAATATCCAGGGAGGGAAATTACTCCCCAAGACGTGGGGGGTCTCCACCTCGCCTGTCACATTGTTTCTTATACCCAGGGAGGAGAGGATGATATCGCTACCAATATC
>NW_020253482.1:0-1346 GCF_003255815.1 Theropithecus gelada
CCAGGGATGAAGCCCACTTGATCATGGTGGATAAGCTTTTTGATGTGTTGCTGAATCCGGTTTGCCAGTATTTTATTGAGGATTTTTGCATCGATGTTCATCAGGGATATTGGTCTAAAATTCTCTTTTTTTGTTGTATCTCTGCCAGGCTTTGGTATCAGGATGATGTTGGCCTCATAAAATGAGTTAGGGAGGATTCCCTCTTTTTCTATTGATTGGAATAGTTTCAGAAGGAATGGTACCAACTCCTCCTTGTACCTCTGGTAGAATTCAGCTGTGAATCCATCTGGTCCTGGACTTTTTTTGGTTGGTAGGCTATTAATTGTTGCCTCAATTTCAGAGCCTGCTATTGGTCTATTCAGGGATTCAACTTCTTCCTGGTTTAGTCTTGGAAGAGTGTAAGTGTCCAGGAAATTATCCATTTCTTCTAGGTTTTCCAGTTTATTTGCGTAGAGGTGTTTATAGTATTCTCTGATGGTAGTTTGTATTTCTGTGGGGTCGGTGGTGATATCCCCTTTTTCATTTTTAATTGCGTCGATTTGATTCTTCTCTCTTTTCTTCTTTATTAGTCTTGCTAGTGGTCTGTCAATTTTGTTGATCTTTTCAAAAAACCAACTCCTGGATTCATTGATTTTTTGGAGGGTTTTTTGTGTCTCTATCTCCTTCAGTTCTGCTCTGATCTTAGTTATTTCTTGCCTTCTGCTAGCTTTGGAATGTGTTTGCTCTTGCTTCTCTAGTTCTTTTAATTGCGATGTTAGAGTGTCCATTTTAGATCTTTCCTGCTTTCTCTTGTGGGCATTTAGTGCTATAAATTTCCCTCTACACACTGCTTTAAATGTGTCCCAGAGATTCTGGTATGTTGTATCTTTGTTCTCATTGGTTTCAAAGAACATCTTTATTTCTGCCTTCATTTCGTTATGTACCCAGTAGTCATTCAGGAGCAGGTTGTTCAGTTTCCATGTAGTTGAGCGGTTTTGATTGAGTTTCTTAGTCCTGAGTTCTAGTTTGATTGCACTGTGGTCTGAGAGACAGTTTGTTATAATTTCTGTTCTTGTACATTTGCTAAGGAGTGCTTTACTTCCAATTATATGGTCAATTTTGGAGTAAGTAGGATGTGGTGCTGAGAAGAATGTATATTCTGTTGATTTGGGGTGGAGAGTTCTATAGATGTCTATTAGGTCTGCTTGCTGCAGAGATGAGTTCAATTCCTGGATATCCTTGTTAACTTTCTGTCTGGTTGATCTGTCTAATGTTGACAATGGAGTGTTGAAGTCTCCCATTATTATTGTATGGGAGTCGAAGTCTCTTTGTAAGTCTCTAAGGACTTGCTTTATGAATCTGGGTGC
>NW_020253483.1:0-1346 GCF_003255815.1 Theropithecus gelada
TGGTCAGACTTAAAAAGAAAATAAGCACTCGTCTTTATTCTTTGTAAAGATAAGATATCCACCACTTCATTTTTCTACCCCAGCCTGTTCAAGTATACAAGTAAGACAAATGGTTTACAATGTGTACAAACTCTGAAAACATACTCTCAGAAAAATAAATCAGATTAAAAAAATTTATATTGTATGATTTTATTTACCTAAATGCATAAACATAAAAAGTAGATTAAGTGTTGTGAAGGAATGGGGAAGGTGAATGGAGAATAAATGTTAATGAGCATTGGGATTCTTCTGGAAGTGATAAAAGTGCCCAAGCAGTAAAGAGTTCTGATGGCTGCACAAGTGTGATATACTAACCATCTCTGAATTAAATACATTAGAACATGACTTTCACAGTAAGTGAATGAATCTCAACAAACCTTGTACCATAAAAAAAAATAGATAAATAAATAAAAAATAAAAAACCATTATCGATATTCTAGTGAAGATTCCACAATAATTTATTAATTAAAATAACTTAATTAACAAATATACACATTCAAGGTGGTTATCCCATGTATAACCATAAAGTAATTACATTCCATGAAGTTACAAGGAGCTCACAGGCTCTCACATATTGGGTCTCAGAACACTATTTGTCTCATATATGGGAGGTCACAATAAATCATCATGAAACCAAATTTTCATTTACAACCAAAGCAAAAGAAAGGCCTCAGAGGGGAAGAGAAGGAGGAAGGAGGAAAATCATAGATAAGAGAATCTTTAGAAACATCAAAAAAACTCACAGATCCATTATCATAATCCAGAAACACCCCAACCCGACCCAGAGGCCTTTGCACATGCTGAATTAAAGGTGGAGAGATGGTGGAGAGACTATAGTGATTGCTCCTCTTTGAGGAAATTAACAAAAATGTTTCATCAGAATCAATAACAATATTGGTATCGGCTGTCCTGGAATCTCTACAGACTCCCAGAATCCAGGTGGAGGAGTGGGTCACATCCACTTCCCAGTAATGCCTGCCAGAGGTGAACACTTGTGCTCCCCACACAGCAAAGCTCTCCACTCCCTGGGGATCCATGGGTGCGCTGCGATGGTCGTCTCCAAATATCACACGTCTCACATCCTCAGAAAGGCTTATATAGCAAAGAGTCATTTCCGTGCTCAGAGCATTATCCACTGACAAGGAAAAAATACTGTATTAGTGAGAGCTATGAGGGACAGAGGCTCTGTGGCCCAATTATTCACTTCATTTGCCCTTCTTCCAAGAAAATACAGAAAAAAGGAAGCCAAGAGAGTTCAGTGCCATGCATCCATGAAGATGAAATGTCATTACAACTCTACAGCACAT
>NW_020253484.1:0-1346 GCF_003255815.1 Theropithecus gelada
CATTCTATAAGCCTTTCAACTTTTTAGTATCCACCAAAATATAATTGTTTAACATTTGCTTCACAAAAAAATACTGGAAGAAAGAAAGTATTATAGGAAGAAAACTCAAAATATACATGCCATGAAATAAGGAAAGTTAAATGAGCATTACAGTCACCAAAAATATCTTAAGAACTAATATTAATATTAAATGAAATAGATAATAATATAGTAACTATTATTATGTTTTACAGATGAAATATGATGACCAGGATTTGCTTCAAAATAATCCAGGAATGGGAGATGAGGGTGAAAGTACAGAGGACACAAGATTCCCTGTAAGCCAATAAAATTATAATAATTCTAACCTTGCATGTATTTAATAGTAGGCTAAAATATATAAAGTAAGTCCTACAAAACTTAGTAGATATAGAACAATCCACTATGAATATAGAAGATGTAAAAACCATCTTTTCAAGTATTGGATAGTTCAAACTGCCCTCCCTAAAAAAAATCTGTAAAGACACAGAAGAGTTAAGCAACAACAACAAAAATCTTTATATATAATTGACCAAGCATGGTGGCTCATGTCTGTAATCCCAGCACTTTGGGAGGCCGAGGCGGGTGGATCACCTGAGGTCAGGAGTTCAAAACCAGCCTGGCCAGCATGATGAAACCCATCTCTAGTAAAAATACAAAAAAAATTAACCAGGGGTGGTGGTGAGCACATGTAATCCCAGCTACTCAGAAAGCTAAGACAGGAGAATTGCTTGAACCTGGGAGGCGGAGGTTCCAGGGAGCCAAGATCACGTCACTGCACTCCAGTCTGGGTTACAAGAGTGAAACTCCGTCTCAAAAGAAAACAAAACTTTATATCTTTAAATCTTTGTATCTTTATAAACTTGATCTACGAAGAGTTTCTTAAACAAGACATAAAGAGACTTCTAAGTACTCGAGGAGAACTGCAGCTAAGTAAGGCTAAATCTGTCCACACATTCACTAAATAGGATATAAAGGTCAATAGAAACAGATGACCCTGAAACTGACACATAACAAGACAGAGAACACTAAATTTATCATGGTCATAAGCAGAAAACTTACCATCACTTTTTAGCAATCTCCTGTGGTCCCACTGTGAGGAGTGAGGGAAGCCAGTAAAATAGCATGAAAAGAGAAGAGAGGAACACAGGGCCTAACTGTGAACTAAAACTGCTCCAAGAGAGAACAAGTCCACCCTAGAGGCAAGAATCATCATCATCATCGTCGTCAAGGCAAGAATCATCATCATCATCATCATCATGAGTCCTGATCATCACCATTATCATCATCATGAGTCCTGATCATCATCATCATCATGAGTCCTGATC
>NW_020253485.1:0-1346 GCF_003255815.1 Theropithecus gelada
TCTGTGAGAAGATTTCACAGAACACAAAGAAGTTTCTCAGAAACCTTCTTTCTCTTCGTTTTCGGAGGATATTTCCTTTAGCCTTATAGTCTTCAAAGAAAGGGATCCGACATATCTGTTCTCAGATTCCACAGAAATAAGGCTCGCAAAGACATCCACGAAAAGCACATGTAACTCTGTGAGTAGAACTCACACATCACAGAACAGTTTCTCAGAAAGCTTCTTTCCAGATTTCATCTGAGGATATTTCCTTTTTCAACATAGCCCTCTATGGGCTTCCAAATCTCACTTTGCCAATTCCCCAAGAACTGTCTGAGCGAAAGGCTTTTTGAGGGGAAAGCTGTAACTCTGTGAGATGATTTCACAGAACACAAAGAAGTTTCTCAGAAAGCTTCTTTCTCTTTGTTATCGGAGGATATTTCCTTTGGCCCTATAGTCTTCAAAGAAAGGGATCCGAAATATCTGTTCTCAGATTCCACAGAAATAAGGTTAGCAAAGGGATCTACGAAATACAGATGAAAGTCTGTGAGATGAATTAACAGAACACTAAGCAGTTTCTCAGAAAGCTTCTCTCCAGTTTTCATTTGAGGATATTTCCTTTTTCACCATAACCCTCTTTGGGATTCCAAATATCACTTTGCCAATTCCACAAGAACTGTCTTAGCGAAAGGCTTCTTGAGGGGAAAGCTGTAACTCTGTGAGGTGATTTCACAGAACACAAAGAAGTTTCTCTGAAAGCTTCTTTCTCTTTGTTATCAGAGAATATTTCCTTTGGCCCTATAGTCTTCAAAGAAAGCGATCTGAAATATCTGTTCTCAGATACCACAGACATAAGGCTAGGAAAGAGATCCACGAAATACAGATGTAACTCTGTGCGATGAATTAGCAGAACACTTAGCAGTTTCTCAGAAAGCTTCTTTCCAGATTTCAAATGAGGTATTTCCTTTTTCACCATAGCCCTCTATGGGCTTCCAAATATCACTTTGCCAATTCCGCAAGAACAGTCTTAGCGAAAGGATTCTTGAGAGGAAAGCTGTAACTCTGTGAGATGATTTCACAGAACACAAAGAAGTTTCTCTGAAAGCTTCTTTCTCTTTGTTATCGGAGTGTATTTCCTTTGGCCCTATAGTCTTCAAAGAAAGGGATCCGAAATATCTGTTCTCAGATTCCACAGAAAGAAGGCTAGGAAAGAGATCCACGAAATACAGACGTAACTCTGTGAGTAGAAGTCACACATCACAGAGCATTTTCTCAGAAAGCTTCTTTCCAGATTTCCTCTGAGGATATTTCCTTTTTCATCATAGCCCTCTATGGGCTTCCAAATATCACTTTGCCAATTCCACAAG
>NW_020253486.1:0-1346 GCF_003255815.1 Theropithecus gelada
GATGGACATTTGGGTTGATTCCAAGTCTTTGCTATTGTGAATAGTGCTGCAATAAACATACGTGTGCATGTGTCTTTATAGCAGCATAATTTATAATCCTTTGGGTATATCCCCAGTAATGGGATGGCTGGGTCATATGGTACATCTAGTTCTAGATCCTTGAGGAATCGCCATACTGTTTTCCATAATGGTTGAACTAGTTTACAATCCCACCAACAGTGTAAAAGTGTTCCTATTTCTCCACATCCTCTCCAGCACCTGTTGTTTCCTGACTTTTGAATGATCGCCATTCTAACTGGTGTGAGATGGTATCTCATTGTGGTTTTGATTTGCATTTCTCTGATGGCAAGTGATGATGAGCATTTTTTCATGTGTCTGTTGGCTGTATGAATGTCTTCTTTTGAGAAATGTCTGTTCATATCCTTTGCCCACTTTTTGATGGGGTTGTTTGTTTTTTTCTTGTAAATTTGTTGGAGTTCTTTGTAGGTTCTGGATATTAGCCCTTTGTCAGATGAGTAGATTGCAAAAATTTTCTCCCATTCTGTAGGTTGCCTGTTCACTCTGATGGTAGTTTCTTTTGCTGTGCAGAAGCTCTTTAGTTTAATTAGATCCCATTTGTCAATTTTAGCTTTTGCTGCCGTTGCTTTTGGTGTTTTAGACATGAAGTCTTTGCCCATGCCTATGTCCTGAATGGTACTACCTAGGTTTTCCTCTAGGATTTTTATGGTATTAGGTCTAACATTTAAGTCTCTAATCCATCTTGAATTAATTTTCGTATAAGGAGTAAGGAAAGGATCCAGTTTCAGCTTTCTACTTATGGCTAGCCAATTTTCCCAGCACCATTTATTAAATAGGGAATCCTTTCCCCATTTCTTGTTTTTCTCAGGTTTGTCAAAGATCAGATGGCTGTAGATGTGTGGTATTATTTCTGAGGACTCTGTTCTGTTCCATTGGTCTATATCTCTGTTTTGGTACCAGTACCATGCTGTTTTGGTTACTGTAGCCTTGTAGTATAGTTTGAAGTCAAGTAGCGTGATGCCTCCAGCTTTGTTCTTTTGACTTAGGATTGTCTTGGAGATGCGGGCTCTTTTTTGGTTCCATATGAACTTTAAAGCAGTTTTTTCCAATTCTGTGAAGAAACTCATTGGTAGCTTGATGGGGATGGCATTGAATCTATAAATTACCTTGGGCAGTATGGCCATTTTCACGATATTGATTCTTCCTATCCATGAGCATGGTATGTTCTTCCATTTGTTTGTGTCCTCTTTTATTTCACTGAGCAGTGGTTTGTAGTTCTCCTTGAAGAGGTCCTTTACATCCCTTGTAAGTTGGATTCCTAGGTATTT
>NW_020253487.1:0-1346 GCF_003255815.1 Theropithecus gelada
GCTAAGATGGTAGCAGTGGTGCCGACCTCAGGATGCAGAGGGCCTTATCTCTCCCCACCCAGGATCCCAGCAAGGAAAGACAGCGAGCGTGGCTTTCGGATGGAGAGGAGAGGCTGGGTTTGAGAGTTTGCTTCATTTGTTCATTCAGTGCGTATGTAATGCGCAACCACTGTGTGTCAGGCTGGATTCCAGCTGCTGGAATACAGTAGTGAACAAAGCAATACGAAATCTCTGCCCTCCTGGAGTTTACATCCTAGTGGGAGAAACAGATCATAAACTAATCAGAAAAAGATACAGTGTTAGATAAGGATAAGTGCTATAAAGAAACATCAAAGCAAGGGAATGGGATATCAAAGGATAGGGTCAGTGACAAAATTATGGATACAGTAGCCACAGAGGGCCTCGCTAACAGGGTAACTTCTGAAAGAAGACTAGAAAGAAGCAAGAGTGAGCCCCGCAGACGTCTAGGGGAAGCATCCCAGGCAAAGGGAATTAGGAGCACCAAGGCTCCAAGGCAGGAGCATGCCCAGAATGTGCCAGGAGAGGGTAGGGCCTGTGGGGTTGGAGGGGGCGCAAAGGGAGAGGATTAGGAGAACTCAGAGGGGTACGAAAGGAGCTGGGTCAAAATGGGCCTTGTCTGTCTCAGGCTCCTGGAGGTCAGGACTCTGGTGCTGGGGCCTTGGGCAGGCCCTTCCTTCTCCAGCTGATTTCTCCCAGTGGAGGATACGTGTGGTATAGATGTGATTGTGAAAGCTTTGAGGATTATGCCATGTGCTGAACACAACTCAGAACCTGTGGCCAGGTGCGGCAGCTCACTCTTGTAATTCCAGCACTTTGGGAGGCCGAGATGGGTGGATCACCTGAGTTCAAGACCTGCCTGGCCAAAATGGTGAAACCCCATCTCTACTAAAAATACAAAAATTAGTGGGGTGCGGTGGCGCACGCCTGTAATCCCAGCTATTTAAGAGGCTGAGGCAAGAGAATCACTTGAACCCAGGAGGCGGAGGTTGCAGTGAGCTGAGATCGTACCACTGCACTCCAGCCTGGTGACAGAGCGAGACTCCGTCTCAAAAGAAAAAAAAAAAAAATTTGCCAGGCATGGTGGCATGCATCTGTAGTCCCAGCCACTCAGGAGGCTGAAGCAGGAGAATTGCTTGAACCCCAGGAGGCAGAGGTTGCAGTGAGCCGAGATTATGCCACTGCACTCTAGCCTGGGCAACAGAGTGAGACTGCCTCAAAAAACAAAAAAATCTGACCCTGCAGGCCATGAGATTCCCCAGGTTAAAGTCACAAACACCTACCCTTTCTGAGACTAAAGTTTGGGAGATGCTAAGATGGTAGCAGTG
>NW_020253488.1:0-1346 GCF_003255815.1 Theropithecus gelada
GTGGAATTGGCAAAGTGATATTTGGAAGCCCATAGATTGCTATGGTGAAAAAGGAAATATCCTCAGATGAAATCTGGAAAGAAGCTTTCTGAGAAATTGCTTAGTGTTCTGTTAATTCATCTCACAGAGTTACATCTGTATTTCGTGGATCTCTTTGCTAGCCTTATTTCTCTGGAATCTGAGAACAGATATTTCGGATACCTTTGAAGAGTATAGGGCCAAAGGAAATATCCTCCGAAATCAAAGAGAAAGGATCTTTCTGAGAAACTGCTTTGTGTTCTGTGAAATCATCTCACAGAGTTACAGCTTTCCCCTCAAGAAGACTTTCACTAAGACAGTTCTTGTGGAATTGGCAAAGTGATATTCGAAGCCCATAGAGGACTATAGTGAAAACGGAAACATCCTCCGCTGAAATCTGGAAAGAAGCTTTCTGAGAAACTGCTTAGTGTTCTGTTAATTCATCTCACAGAGTTACAGCTGTATTTCTTGGATCTCTTTGCTAGCCTTATTTCTGTGGCAACTGAGAACACATATTTCGGATCCCTTTGAAGACTATGGGGCCAAAGGAAATATTTTAAAATAACAAAGAGATGGAAGCTTTCTGAGAAACTTCTTTGTGTTCTGTGAAATCGTCTCACAGAGTTACATCTTTCCCCTCAAGAAGCCGTTCGCTAAGTCAGTTCTTGTGGAATTGGCAAAGTGATATTTGAAGCCCATAGAGGGCTGTGGTGAAAAAGGAAATATCCTCAGAGGAAATCTGGAAAGAAGCTTTCTGAGAAACTGCTTAGTGTTCTGTTATTTCATCTCACAGAGTTACATCTGTATTTCTTGGATCTCTTTCCTAGCCTTATTTCTGTGTAATCTGAGAAGAGATATTTCGGATCCCTTTGAGGACTATAGGGCCAAATGAAATATCCTCCGATAACAAAGGGAAAGAAGATTTCTGAGAAACTTCTTTGTGTTCTGTGAAAGCATCTCACAGAGTTACAGCTTTCGCCTCAAGAAGCCTTTCGGTAAGTAAGTTCTTGTGGAATTGGCAAAGTGATATTTGGAAGCCCATAGAGGGCTATGGTGAAAAAGGAAATATCCTAAGATGAAATCAGGAAAGAAGCTTTCTGAGAAACTGCTCAGTGATGTGTGATTTACCCTCACAGAGTTACATCTGTATTTCGTGGATCTCTTTGCTAGCCTTATTTCTGTGGAATCTTAGAACAGATATCTCGGATCCCTTTGAAGACTATAGGGCCAAAGGAAATATCCTACGGTAACAAAGAGAAAGAAGCTTTCTGAGAAACTTCCTTGTGTTCTGTGAAATCATCTCACAGAGTTACAGCTTTCCCCTCAGG
>NW_020253489.1:0-7622 GCF_003255815.1 Theropithecus gelada
ACAGCATTACAATTGGTTAACATTCTACATTTAGCATTCCTTATCGGAGATCTCCCAGGAGATGCTTTTCTGAAGTTTGAAAGAAATATGGAGGAATGTGTTTGTGCTGGGCTCAGGAAGTTGGGAGATATATGGGGGATGTGACTCATTCCTTTCATTCCCCCCTTCTTTTCAGGTAACTCTAGAGCCAATCTTGGGTCTTATAAGTCTGATTCTGTTTCAGCATCTACAGGTTGGTATTGGGCTCTGAGGACCATGAGCTGAACAGTGTCAAACCTTTCTCTGACAAACTGCAAAATTCTCTTAACAACACAAGGTCCTACGGTTAGCAGAAATAGTAGACTTAGCAGGGGTCCAAGGAAGGGGGCTAACAGAGAAAACATAGAGGAATTCCACCATTGGTCTGCAGCTGAAGCAAACTGCCGTGTTTTTATTTCAGTGCTTAACTTGCGTAACTGTTGGACCCGGTCTTCTACAAGCCCTGATTCATTTATGTAGAAACAACAGTCTTCTTTTAGAAACATACATGTACCACCTTTTTCAGCAGTGAGTAGGTCTAGGGCCCTCCGGTTCTGCAAGGTTACTTGAGCTAGGGACGTGAGCTGCCACTGAAGGGATGCAAGGGACTCAGCTGACTCCTCCATAGCAACGGCAAATTGTTGGTACAACTTGTTGCTTTCTATGAGGGTGTGACTTAGGGCTCCCCCCGCCATCCCGGCCGCAATGAGGGATGCGGTGAGGGAGATTCCTGCAATGAGGGGGAGGAATATGGCTCGTGCAGGTCTCGGTCTAGGGACTGGGTGAATAGCAGTACTAGTCCTGTTACCGGTGTACCCTAGGAACTCGCCAGCAGTTAGTAGAGTCAACCAGGGAACTAATGTGACAGGAAGACACAGTAGGTTGGTAACAGAGGGACTAGATAGGTCCTTAGATAATGTCCCATTACACCAGAAGAATATGCCCGGCGGAGCCCTTAGGGTGATATTAGGGGGCACTGCAGTGATGCTGCAGAGGCTGGAATTGGTTCCTGAGAAGCAGTAGGGAAATTTCTCCTGACTGGGGTTTAGGTATAGGGGCACATTTAGGATAGGGGCATATGAGAGGTTTCAGAGGTTGTTAGCTTGGGCAGAGGTAGAGGATCCCCATGGCAGAGGGACAGCGGTTAGCGGTGGATGCCCTAGGGTGGCACACAGAAAGCAGCCAGACAGGCTGTGAAGTCCTGTAAGGTTAGCAAGTTCTAGTCCTTCTTGTAATAATTTTAACCAGGAGAAAGGATGTAAGTCTTGTGTTAGTCTGTTTTCCTGTCGTTGGATATCCCCATGGACCAGGGGCAGTACTTGCACTAGGCCTCACCACAGATAGAGGTGACTGCTAGGCCATGTGGAGGAGGGGGAGTAGTATACAGCCCCATGTTGAGGCGTGATCCAGCGGGAGTTCCAGGGGTCTCTAACTATCCATGTATATGAAAAGTCTCCATCCTGTCTACGATGGAAGGGCCACTTAGGGTCTAACTGTTCTTCCTCTCCCCAGTAACGAGACCTATGGATGTTACAATAGTTATAAGGACAGCTGGCATTTTGGTGCCACCAATAGTGTTTACAATTGTATTCAGTCTGATCAAACTCAAAACATATTATTGGTGTCACTGGTTTGGCTATTTGAAAGTCAGTAAAATTTAGTAAGATTGGGCTATTGCACCCTGAGGAGGGGCAGTCAGCACTGGCCAATAATTTCCCGGGCTTATGAGGTTGTCCAGGGTGGGTTCGGTTTTCATAAAGCCAGAATCTCCAGACAAAGGGATTAGATGCTGGTTTGGTGTTTTCCCCAGCTGCCACTAGGGCGGCTAACGTTAGGGCTAGACTACCTAACTGCATGTTTGCAGTGAGCTATGTTGCCAGCGCAGGGTGAGTTTTAAGGGGTTGTTCTTAGCTCTGTCCACAGTCCACGTGGCCGGTGCTTCAGCCGCTGCCGTGATTGGTCCCAGAAGGTCGGAGGTTGGGTCCACTGGCTTGACGTGGGTGTAGTGGATCCACGACGCGATGCCTTCTACCTTTAGGGCAGTGGGTGTGGTCAGGAGTACCTGGAGTGGTCCCTTCCACCTGGGTTCTAGGGTCTCTTGTCGGTGTCGCTTAACCAGAACCCAGTCTCCCGGCTGGTATGGATGGGGTGTCGGTGGGGGACCGGTCTTATATAGTTCCTTCAGCTTGGGCCAGATTTCTTGATGAATTTTCTGCAAGGCTTGTAAGGAAAATAAGAATTCAGAGACATTTTCTGTTTCAGACTTAAGCAGATCATCTTTTAAGCTGGGAACCAGGGGTGGAGGTCTGCCATACATGATTTCGTAAGGGGTAAGGACCAGTCTGTAAGGGGTATTACGGGCCCGGAACAGAGCGTAGGGGAGAAGGACCACCCAATTAGCGCCAGTCTCCATAGTCAATTTAGTTAAGGTCTCTTTTAAGGTCCGATTCATCCTTTCTACCTGTCGTGAACTCTGGGGCCTGTAAGTGCAATGTAGTTTCCAATTTGCCCCAAGGATGGAAGCCAAATCCTGACTTACCTTAGCGACGAAGGCGGGCCCATTATCTGACCCTATCTGGACGGGGAAGCCATACCTGGGAAGGATATCTTCCAGAATTTTCTTTGCTACGACCTGAGCAGTTTCTTTTTTGGTTGGGAATGCTTCAGTCCACCCTGAAAAAGTATCTACAAAGACAAGTAAGTACCGATACCCATACTTTCCTGGCTTTATTACAGTAAAATCTACTTCCCAGTAGATACCGGGCCTGGTTCCCCTGAGTCTTGTTCCCGCTGCAGTCTGGGATTGGGGGTAGGCGTTGTTAAGCTGGCAGACTTTGCAACTTGCCACGATGCTGCTGGCCTTCTCGGCTGTATGTCTGAATTTGAGCTTAGAGCGTCTGATCAGGTCTATCATCCACCGAGCACCCAGGTGGGTGGTTCGGTGGATGTGTTCTAATATTTGTTGTCCTAATTTTTCTGGTAGGATGGTTTGGTCATTAGTATCAGTCCACCACCCCTTCTGGATCTGTTTCAGGGGAAGTTTGTCACTCCACTGGAGATCTTGTTCTGAATAATCAGGGGAATATGGCAAGTCCCGGGGGCCCGGGTCAGGGAGCTGGAGTGCAAGGAGTCGGCTGGGAGCCTTTGCCACATCTCTTGCAGTTTGGTCTGCCAGAAAGTTGCCTTGAGTAGTTGGAGTGGTTGGTTTCTGGTGCCCTGGGCAATGCACAATAGCTAACTTTTCTGGCTTCCATAGTGTTGTTAACAGGGCTAGGATCTCTTGCTTGTTTTTTATCTCTTTTCCTTCAGCCGTTAGTAACCCTCGCTCCCTGTAAATGGCCCCATGTATGTGCACCGTAGCAAAAGCGTATCGGCTGTCTGTATATACTGTCAGCTTTTTCCCTGCCCCTAAGGTAAGAGCTTGGGTGAGCGCTATCAGTTCGGCCTTCTGGGCCGATGTCCCTGGGGGCAGGGGTTCTGCCCAGATTACCTCAGTCTCTGAAGTCACTGCCGCTCCAGCATACCTCTGGCCTTGATGCATGAAGCTGCTTCCATCAGTGAACCAGACGAGGTCAGCGTCAGGGAGTGGGCGGTCCTGCAGGTCCTCTCGAACTCTGTGCACCTGAGCTAGTATCTCGGTGCAATCATGGAGTGGCGCGTCCAGGTCTGGGTTGGGCAGCAGTGAGGCAGGATTTAAGGTCGTTGGGGGCAGGAAGGTTATCCTGATAGGATTTAGTAGTAGTCCTTGGTAGTGGGTGAGCCGGGCGTTACTTATCCATCGATTAGGTGGCTGTTTGAGTACACCTTCGATGGCATGTGGGGTAACAACCCGCAATTCTTGACCCATGACAAGTTTATCAGCATCTTGTACCATCAGAGCCATGGCCGCAATCATTCGGAGACAAGGGGGCCACCCTGCAGCCACTGGGTCTAACTTCTTTGACAGGTAGGCAACCGGCCTCCGCCAGGGGCCTAAGTTCTGAGTTATTACCGCCTTGGCGACACCCTTACTCTCATCCACGTATAAGTGGAAGGGCTTGGTGACATCAGGTAGTCCCAGTGCAGGCGCAGAGAGTAGGGCGGTTTTGATCTGTTGGAAAGCCGACTCGGCTTCGTCTGTCCAATTAAATGGTTGCTGCCCCCGTGTTGCCTGATACAAGGGTTTAGCCAGTTCTGCGAACCCAGGTATCCATAGTCTACAAAATCCCACCGACCCCAGGAATTCCCTCACTTGTCGGGTGGATTGTGGCCTGGGGATCTGCAGAACAGTCTGCTTCTGAGCGTCTGTTAACCAGCGCTGCCCTCCTTTTAGCAGGTACCCCAGATATGTTACTTCTGGCTTACAGATTTGAGCTTTCTTTGCCGAGGCTCGGTAGCCTAGATTTCCCAGAGCTTGTAAGAGACTTTTGGTCCCTTGAATACAAGCTTCTTGGGTCTCAGCAGCAATCAGGAGGTCATCAACATACTGTAGTAAAGTTACTTCAGGGTGTTTACGTCAGTACTCACCCAGGTCTTCATGGAGGGCCTCATCGAACAGGGTAGGAGAGTTTTTGAATCCCTGCGGCAGCCTGGTCCATGTCAGTTGGCCACTTATGCCCTTTCCAGGGTCATTCCACTCGAAGGCCAAGAGCTTTTGGCTCTGAGGGGCTAAAGGCAAACTGAAGAAAGCGTCTTTCAAATCTAAAACAGTGTACCATTGATGTTTAGGGTTTAGGGTACTCAGGAGGGTATACGGGTTAGGCACAGTTGGGTGTATGTCCACAACCCTCTTATTGATTTCTCTTAAGTCTTGTACAGGTCTGTATTCTCCACTATTAGGTTTTCGTACCAGCAACAATGGAGTATTCCAGGGCGAGTGACATGGGCGAAGGACCCCTTGGTCAAGGAGCTAGCGAATATGTGGGGCAATTCCTTTCTTGGCCTCTAGGGGCATCGGGTATTGGCGTACCCGCATGGGGTCTGTCCCAGGCTTAAGTTCGACAAATAAGGCAGGACGGTGTTTTGCTAGTCCTAAGCCCCCCGTTTCCGCCCAAGTTTCTGGATATTGCTGGAGCCAGGTTGCTATGTCCTGGTCAGGGGCCGCTTGCTCCTGGTGGAGCTGGTACTCATCTTCTAGGGTTATAGTCAGGACAGACACGGGCTGATTTTGGGAGTTGGTCACGACGGGCCCCTCAGGGAGGAAATGGATCTGTGCTCCCATTTTAGTTAGCAGGTCTCTCCCTAACAGGGGACAGGGGCTCTCAGGAATGACCAGGAAAGAATGAGTTACATTCCTGGCTCCGAGGTTTACTGTTCTTTGTGTTGTCCATGGGTATTTCTTAACTCCTGTGGCCCCTTGTACCCACGAGGACTTGGAGGATAATTTTCCATTAGTTTTAACTAGGACTGAGTGCTGTGCTCCCGTATCGACCAAGAACTGGACTGGGGACCCCTCCACTTGCAAAGTTACCCTAGGTTCGGGGAGGGGGTCCAAACCCCATCTTCCCTAGTCTTCATCTTGAGTGACTAGTACGGGTGTAGACCTAGGGGGTCCCTGTCCTCGTTGTTTCTTTTTGGGGCAGTCTCTTACCCAATGGCCAGCTTCCTTACAGTAGGCACATTGGTCTTTGCTCAGATTATTATGCCTGGGAGGCCACCTAGGTTGGGTGTTCTCTGGCTGTAGATGCTCTTTCTGTACTACTGCTGCCAGGACCTTGGTCATTTTTTCAGTGGCCTTTATTTGCTTTTCCTCTGGGGTATCTCTGTTATTATAAACCCTCTGGGCTATCTGAAGGAGGTCCTGAATCCGCTTTCCCTCTAAGTCTTCTAATTTCTGGAGTTTCCTTTTAATGTCTGGGGCTGCCTGATTTACGAAAGACATTACAACAGCTGCCTGACTTCCTGGAGCCTCTGGGTCTATGGGGGTGTACTGTCTAAAAGCTTCCATTAATCTTTCTAAGTAGGTGGCTGGGCTCTCTGTCTTTCCCTGCAGAACAGAGTATACTTTAGCCAAATTAGTGGGCTTGCAAGCAGCTGCCCGGAGACCCGCCATTAGAGTCTGGCGATAAAGGCGTAGCCATCCCCTACCTTCTGCCGTGTTGCAGTCCCATGCTGGCCTGGTCAGAGGAAAAGTCGCGTTTATGAGGTCGGGGTTGGCAGTCGGTTGACCGTCGTCCCCCGGGACTAGCTTTCTAGCTTCTACCTGTATTCTCTCTCGCTCCTCCGTTGTGAACAAGATTCGGAGGAGCTGCTGACAATCATCCCAAGTGGGCTGGTGGGTGAACATGACACTATCCAGTAAAGCCATTAAATCTTTGGGGTTGTCTGAAAACCGAGCACTCTGGGTCTTCCAGTTATACAGATCACTGGTAGAGAATGGCCAGTACTGGAGCCTGGGGATTCCCGTGTCATCTGGGGGTCCTATTTCCTGAAGGGGTAGAGCCACTGTGGAGTCAGGTGGCTGGGGGGGGCTAGCCCGCGAAGTGCGCCCTCGCGTCCGCCCCGCCGGCCCTTCAGAGATACTTTCACTCTCAGCGGGTCCGTGTGTGCCGGCCGCCTCCCGTCCGCCTGCTCCCTCCCGCGGCTGAGCCCGGAGGGTGGGTCCGGGTGCGTTAGCCGCCTCCCATCCGCCTGCTCCTTCCCGCAGCTCAGCCCGGGGGGCTGGGGCCTGGGGCCCGGAGGGGTACGGAGGGGGTTCTGTGAACAGTGGGTCCCCACTATTAGGTAGAACAGGATGGGGGGGGCAGTTGGTTGCTTGGATTTTAGTGGCCGAGCAACCAGTGCCTTAGAAGGTTCAGGGGCTAATTGGAAAGGTGACAGCCAAGGAGGCGGGTTCTCAACAAGGTCCTGCCATATGAGGATATATGGGATTTGATCCAAGTGGCTCACATGCCCAGGTAGGAAAATCTTGGACTTTACTCTAGTGATGACAACAAGTCGGAACGTCCCTTCGGGTGGCCACCCCGCATCAAAGGCAGGCCATTCGGAGCAGCATAGGGTAATGAGCTTTCCCCTCCTGATTTCCGAACTAAGATCATGGCCCCTTGCTCTTACATCTTTGAAATTACTTGTAAGGAGAGATAGGGGAGTGCTCTGGGTATTACCCATCCTGTACTAGTTTGTAGTCTCTTCCTGTAAAGGAATATGGGTTAGAATCCCTGTAAAGGAAATCTGGCTTATTAATAATATCTAGTCGCAAGCGCGCTCCGGCAGTCCGGGTCAGAGTTAGCTGCTCAGACCGCGATCGCGCTCCGGCAGCACAGACCGCAAGCGCGCACCGGAAGCCCGGGTCAGAGTTAACTGCTCGGATTGCGATCGCGCTCTGGCAGCTCGGATTGCAATTTAGATCAGACGAGAGCCAGGGGACGTCTCCCACCAGTCTCCGCTGGCCGTCCTATAGCGCGTCCGCCAGGACTGCACCAGCTCCAGTTTCAGACCTCCCGAGTTACAGATTCGGATTCAGAACAGACACAAACAGACAAACGGAGACGAGCCAGCTCACCTATCAGTAGATCGATCTTAGTAGATCCGTTGACCAGGGGTCTGGTGGGCTTGGGGAATCCCGGACGAGCCCCCAGATGTTATGCCCAGACCGTTTGTTCCCCAAAGAAGACCACCAGAGTCCA
>NW_020253490.1:0-1345 GCF_003255815.1 Theropithecus gelada
TCCACAAGAACTGTCTTAGCGAAAGGCTTCTTGAGGGGAGAGCTGTACCTCTGTGAGATGATTTCACAGAACTCGACGAAGTTTCTCAGAAAGCTTCTTTCTCTTTGTTATCAGAGGATATTTCCTTTGGCGCTATAGTCTTCATAGGGATTCGAAATATCTGTTCTCAGATTCCACAGAAATAAGGCTTGTAAAGAGATCCACGAAATACAGATGTAACTCTGTGAGATGAATTAACAGAACACTAAGCAGTTTCTCAGAAAGCTTCCTTCCAGATTTCATCTGAGGATATTTCCTTTTTCACCATAGCCCTCTATGGGCTTCCAGATATCACTTAGGGAATTCCACGAGAACTCTCTTAGCGAAAGGCTTCTTTAGGTGAAAGCTGTAACTCTGTCAGATGATTTCCCAGAACCAGAAGAAGTTTCTCAGAAAGCTTCTTTCTCTTCGCTATCGAAGGATATTCCCTTTGGTCCTATAGTCTTCAAAGGGATCCGAAATATCTGTTCTCAGAATCCACAGAAATAAGGCTAGCAAAGAGATCCAAGAAATACAGATGTAACTCTGTGAGATGAATTAACAGAACACTAAGCAGTTTCTCAGAAAGCTTCTTTCCAGATTTCATCGGAGGATATTTCCTTTTTCACCATAGACTTCTATGGCCTTCCAAATATCACTTTGCCAATTCCACAAGAACTGTCGTAGCGAAAGGCTTTTTGAGGGGAAAGTAGTAACTCTGTGAGATGATTTCACAGAACACAAAGATGTTTCTCAGAAAGCTTCTTTCTCTTTGTTATCGGAGGATATTTCCTTTACCCTGTAGTATTCATAGGGATTCGAAATATCTGTTCTCTGATTCCACCGAAATAAGACTAGCAAAGAGATCCACGAAATACAGATGTAACTCTGTGAGATGAATTAACAGAACTCTAAGCAGTTTCTCAGAAAGCTTCTTTCCAGATTTCATCTCAGGATATTTCCTTTTTCACCATAGCCCTCTATGGGTTTCCAAATATTACTTTGCCAATTCCACAAGAACAGTCTTAGCAAAAGGCTTCTTTAAGGGAAAGCTGTAACTCTGTGAGATGATTTCACAGAACCGAGAGAAGTTTCTCAGAAAGCTTCTTTCTCTTCATTATCGGAGGATATTCCCTTTGGCCCTATAGTCTTCAAAGGGATGCGAAATATCTGTTATCAGATTCCACTGAAATAAGGCTAGCAAAGAGATCCAGGAAATACAGATTTAACTCTGTGAGATGAATTAACAGAACACAAAGCAGTTTCTCAGAAAGCTTCTTTCCAAATTTCATCTGAGGATATTTCCTTTTTCACCATAGCCCTCTAT
>NW_020253491.1:0-1345 GCF_003255815.1 Theropithecus gelada
CCTTTTTCACCATAGCCCTCTATGGGCTTCCAAATATCACTTTGCCAATTCCACAAGAACTGTCTTAGCGAAAGGCTTCTGGAAGGGAAAGCTGTAACTCTGTGAGATGATTTCACAGAACACAAACAAGTTTCTCAGAAAGCTTCTTTCTCTTTGTTATGGGAGGATATTTTCTTTGGCACTATAGTCTTCAAAGGGATCGGAAATATCTGTTTTCAGATTCCACAGAAATAAGGCTAGCAAAGAGATCCACGAAATACAGATGTAACTTCGTTAGATGAATTAACAGAACACTAAGCAGTTTCTCAGAGAGCTTCTTTCCAGATTTCATCTGAGGATATTTCCTTTTTCACCATACCCTCTACGCGCTTCCAAATATCACTTTGCCAATTCCACAAGAACTGTCTTAGCGAAAGGCTTCTTGAGGGCAAAGATGGAACTCTGTGAGAGGATTTCAAAGAACACAAAGAAGTTTCTCAGAAAGCTTCTTTCTCTTTGTTATCGGAGGATACTTCCTTTGTCCCTATAGTCTTCAAAGGGATCGGAAATATCTGTTCTCAGATTCCACAGAAATAAGGCTACCAAAGAGATACACGAAATACAGATGTAACTCTGTGAGATGAATTAACAGAACACTAAGCAGTTTCTCAGAAAGCTTCTTTCCAGATTTCATCTGAGGATATTTCCTTTTTCACCATTGCACTCTAAGGGCTTCCAAATATCACTTTTCCAATTCCACAAGAACTGTCTTAGCGAAAGGCTTCTTCAGGGGAAAGCTGTAACTCTGTGAGATGATTTCACAGAACACAAAGAATTTTCTCAGAAAGGTTCTTTCTCTTTGTTATCGGAGGATATTTCCTTTGGCCCTATAGTCTTCAAAGGGATTCGAAATATCTGTTCTCAGATTCCACAAAAATAAGGCTAGCCAAGTGATCCACGAAACAGAGATGTAACTGTGTGAGATGAATTAACTGAACACTAAGCAGTTTCTCAGAAAGATTCTTTCCAGATTTAATCTGAGGATATTTCCTTTTTCACCATAGCCCTCTACGGCCTTCCAAATATCACTTTGCCGATTCCGCAAGAACAGTCGTAGCATAAGGCTTCTTGAGGTTAAAGCTGTAACTCTGTGAGATGATTTCACAGAACACAAAGAAGTGTCTCTGAAAGCTTCTTTCTCTTTGTAATGGGAGGTTATGTCCTTTGGCCGTATAGTCTTCAAAGGGATCCGAAATATCTGTTCTCAGATTCCCCAGAAATAAGGCTAGCAAAGAGATCCACGAAATACAGATGTAACTCTGTGAGATGAATTAACAGAACACTAAGCAGTTTCTCAGAAAGCTTC
>NW_020253492.1:0-1345 GCF_003255815.1 Theropithecus gelada
TGAAAACTGGAAAGAAGCTTTCTGAGAAACTCCTTAGTGTTCTGTTAATTCATCTCACAGAGTTACATTGGTATTTCGTGGATCTCTTTGCTAGACTTATTTCTGTGGAATGTGAGAACAGATATTTCGGATCCCTTCGAGGACTATAGGGCCAAAGAAAATATCCTCTGATAACAAAGAAAAAGATGCTTTCTGAGAAACTTCTTAGTGTTCTGTGAAATCATCTCACAGAGTTACAGTTTTCGCCTCAAGAAGCCTTTTGCTAAGAGAGTTCTTGTGGAATTGGCAAAGTGATATTTGGAACCCCTAGAGGGCAATGGTGAAAAAGGAAATATCCTCACATGAAATCTGGAAAGAAGCTTTCTGAGAAACTGATTAGTGTTGTGTTAATTCATCTCACAGAGTTACCTCTGTATTTCGTGGATCTCTTTGCTAGCCTTATTTCTGTGGCATCTGAGAACAGATACTTCGGATCCCTTTGAAGACTATAGGGCCAAAGGAAATATCCTCCGATAACAAAGAGAAAGAAGCTTTCTGAGAAACTTCTTTGTGTTCTGAGAAATCATCTGACAGAGTTACAGCTTTCCCTTCAAGAAGCCTTTCGCTAAGACAGTTCTTTTGGAATTGGCAAAGTGATATTTGGAAGCCCATAGAGGGCTCCGGTGAAAAAGCAAATATCCTCAAATGAAATCTGGAAAGAAGCTGTCTGAGAAACTGCTTAGTTGTCTGATAATTCATCTCACAGAGTTACATCTGTATTTCGTGGATCTCTTTGCTAGCCTTATTTCTCTGGAATCTGAGAACAGATATTTCGGATACCTTTGTAGACTATAGGTGCAAAGGAAATGTACTCCGACAACAAAGAGAAAGAAGCTTTCTGAGAAACTTCTTTGTGTTCTGCGAAATCATCTCACAGAGTTACATCTTTCCCCTCAAGAAGCCTTTCGCTAAGACAGTTCTTGTGGAATTGGAAAAGTGATATCTGGAAGCCCATAGAGGGCAATGGCGAAAAAGGAAATGTACTCAGATGAAATCTGGAAAGAAGCTTTCTGAGCAACTGCTTAGTGTTCTGTTAATTCATCTCCAGAGTTACATCTGTATTTCGTGGATCTCTTTGCTAGCCTTATTTCTCTGGAATCTGAGAACAGATATTTCGGATCCCTTTGAAGACTATAGGGCCAAAGGAAATATCCTCCGATAACAAAGAGAAAGAAGCTTTCTGAGAAACTTCTTTGATTTCTGCGAAATCATCTCACGGAGTTACAGCTTTCCCCTCAAGAAGCCTTTCGCTAAGACAGTTCTTGTGGAATTGGAAAAGTGATATTTGGAAGCCCATAGAGGGCTA
>NW_020253493.1:0-1345 GCF_003255815.1 Theropithecus gelada
TATATAAATATCAGAAATTGAATTTGTAATTGAAATCCTTCCCATAAAGGAAATTCCAGGTCCAGAAGGCTTCAATGATGAATTATATGGAACATATAGTTGAGAAATAACATCAATTTTTCAAACACCCTTTTAGAAATTAGAGGAGGCAACCATTTTCAAGTCAATTTGCGAGGGAAACATTACTCAGATTTAAAAAAGAAGAAAACCCAGACAACAAAATCACAAGAAAAAAGAATCAAGAACAACTATTTCTCTTGAGCACAGACCCCAAATTCTGTGCAAAAAGTTATTAAATTTAAATAAACATAAAAAGAACAAAGTGTCCAGCCAGATTTTTTTTTAACGGGGAAGTGTTTGGTTCAACACCTGCAAATTAAATAACACAACTCACTCAATTAATACAATAAAAAACAGGCTGGGTGCAGTGACTCACGCCTGTAATCCCAGCACTTTGGGAGGCCGTGGTCAGCGGGTCACTGGAGGTCAGGAGTTCCAGACCAGCCTGGCCAAAATGGCGAAATTCTGTCTCTACTAAAAATACAAAATTAGCCCGACATGGTGGTGGGCGCCTATGATCCTAGCTACTCGGAAGGGTAAGGCAGGAGAATCTCTTGAACCCAGGAGGCGGAGGTTGCAGTGAGCCAACATCAAGCCACTGCACTCCAGCCTGGGTGGCACACTGAGACCCTGTCTCAAAAAAAAAACCTTTTTTGTTTTGAGACAAGGTCTCACTCTGTTACCAAGGCGGAGTGCAATGGCACAATCATAGCTAACTGCAGCCTCGAACTCTCAGATTCAAGCAATCTTACTGGCTGTCACAGTTGTCTGCACGAGTGCCAGAGCAGACACCAGCAGCTCTGCCTCTGCCACGCCACCACCACTGCTAGCACAAGCGTTGCACAAGAACACCACAGCCCCACTCCCGGCTGTACCCCACACCAGCCGATGTGCCTGCACTCCGCTGTGCTGCGTCAGCTACTGACTTGTTAACACCTGAAACTAAAATAAACAGTAAAAAAACTAAATACCATTTAAAGCTTTTTTAAAAAGGTATCAAACAAAGATGCCAAAAGTCAAGTGCAACAAAAACAAAAATTGACAAAAGGGACCTAATTAAAGAGCTTCTGCACAGCAAAATAAACTGTCAACAGAATAAACAGTCAGCCTACAGAATGGGAGAAAATATCACAAACTATGCATTTGACAAAGGTCTAATAGCCAGAACCTATGAGGAATGTGAAGACATTAACAAGCAGAAAACAAGCAATTGCATTAAAAAAGTAGGCAAAAAACATGGACAAACACTTTTCAAAAGAAGACATACACAGGGCCAGCAAGCATA
>NW_020253494.1:0-1345 GCF_003255815.1 Theropithecus gelada
CCCTCTTTTTCTATTGATTGGAATAGTTTCAGAAGGAATGGTACCAGTTCCTCCTTGTACCTCTGGTAGAATTCAGCTGTGAATCCATCTGGTCCTGGACTTTTTTTGGTTGGTAGGCTATTAATTATTGCCTCAATTTCAGAGCTTACTATTGGTCTATTCAGGGATTCAATTTCTTCCTGGTTTAGTCTTGGAAGAGTGTAAGTGTCCAGGAAATTATCCATTTCTTCTAGATTTTCCAGTTTATTTGCATAGAGGTGTTTATAGTATTCTCTGATGGTAGTTTGTATTTCTGTGGGGTCAGTGGTGATATCCCCTTTATCATTTTTAATTGCGTCGATTTGATTCTTCTCTCTTTTCTTCTTTATTTTTCTTGCTAGTGGTCTGTCAATTTTGTTGATCTTTTCAAAAAACCAACTCCTGGATTCATTGATTTTTTGGAGGGTTTTTTGTGTCTCTATCTCCTTCAGTTCTGCTCTGATCTTAGTTATTTCTTGCCTTCTGCTAGCTTTCGAATGTGTTTGCTCTTGCTTCTCTAGTTCTTTTAATTGCGATGTTAGAGTGTCAATTTTTGATCTTTCCTGCTTTCTCTTGTGGGCATTTAGTGCTATAAATTTCCCTCTACACACTGCTTTAAATGTGTCCCAGAGATTCTGGTATGTTGTATCTTTGCTCTCATTGGTTTCAAAGAACATCTTTATTTCTGCCTTCATTTCGTTATGTACCCAGTAGTCATTCATGAGCAGGTTGTTCAGTTTCCATGTAGTTGAGCGGTTTTGATTGAGTTTCTTAGTCCTGAGTTCTAGTTTGATTGCACTGTGGTCTGAGAGACAGTTTGTTATAATTTCTGTTTTTGTACATTTGCTGAGGAGTGCTTTACTTCCAATTATGTGGTCAATTTTGGAGTAAGTACGATGTGGTGCTGAGAAGAACGTATATTCTGTTGATTTGGGGTGGAGAGTTCTATAGATGTCTATTAGGTCTGCTTGCTGCAGAGCTGAGTTCAATTCCTGGATATCCTTGTTAACTTTCTGTCTCGTTGATATGTGTAATGTTGACAGTGGAGTGTTGAAGTCTCCCATTATTATTGTATGGGAGTCTAAGTCTCTTTGTAAGTCTCTAAGGACTTGCTTTATGAATCTGGGTGCTCCTGTATTGGGTGCATATATATTTAGGAGAGTTAGCTCTTCCTGTTGAATTGATCCCTTTACCATTATGTAATGGCCTTCTTTGTCTCTTTTGATCTTTGATGGTTTAAAGTCTGTTTTATCAGAGACTAGTATTGCAACCCCTGCCTTTTTTTTTGTTCTCCATTTGCTTGGTAAATCTTCCTCCATCCCTTTAT
>NW_020253495.1:0-1345 GCF_003255815.1 Theropithecus gelada
CCAGCGCAAAGAAACTAAAAATCTTGAAAAAAAAGTGGAAGAATTGACGGCTAGACTAATTAATGCAGAGAAGGTCATAAACGAAATGAAAGAGATGAAAACCATGACACGAGAAATACGTGACAAATGCACAAGCTTCAGTAACCGACTCGATCAACTGGAAGAAAGAGTATCAGCAATTGAGGATCAAATGAATGAAATGAAGCGAGAAGAGAAACCAAAAGAAAAAAGAAGAAAAAGAAATGAACAAAGCCTGCAAGAAGTATGGGATTATGTAAAAAGACCAAATCTACGTCTGATTGGGGTGCCTGAAAGTGAGGGGGAAAATGGAACCAAGTTGGAAAACACTCTTCAGGATATCATCCAGGAGAACTTCCCCAACCTAGTAGGGCAGGCCAACATTCAAATCCAGGAAATACAGAGAACGCCACAAAGATACTCCTCGAGAAGAGCAACTCCAAGACACATAATTGCCAGATTCACCAAAGTTGAAATGAAGGAAAAAATCTTAAGGGCAGCCAGAGAGAAAGGTCGGGTTACCCACAAAGGGAAGCCCATCAGACTCACAGCAGATCTCTCGGCAGAAACTCTCCAAGCCAGAAGAGAGTGGGGGCCAATATTCAACATTCTTAAAGAAAAGAATTTTAAACCCAGAATTTCATATCCAGCCAAACTAAGTTTCATAAGTGAAGGAGAAATAAAATCCTTTACAGATAAGCAAATGCTTAGAGATTTTGTCACCACTAGGCCTGCCTTACAAGAGACCCTGAAGGAAGCACTCAACATGGAAAGGAACAACCGGTACCAGCCATCTCAAAAACATGCCAAAATGTAAAGACCATCGAGGCTAGGAAGAAACTGCATCAACTAATGAGCAAAATAACCAGTTAATATCATAATGGCAGGATCAAGTTCACACATAACAATCTTAACCTTAAATGTAAATGGACTAAATGCTCCAATTAAGAGACACAGACTGGCAAACTGGATAAAGAGTCAAGACCCATCAGTCTGCTGTATTCAGGAGACCCATCTCACACGCAGAGACATACATAGGCTCAAAATAAAGGGATGGAGGAAGATTTACCAAGCAAATGGAGAACAAAAAAAAGCGGGGGTTGCAATACTAGTCTCTGATAAAACAGACTTTAAACCATCAAAGATCAAAAGAGACAAAGAAGGCCATTACATAATGGTAAAGGGATCAATTCAACAGGAAGAGCTAACTATCCTAAATATATATGCACCCAATACAGGAGCACCCAGATTCATAAAGCAAGTCCTTAGAGACTTACAAAGAGACTTAGACTCCCATACAATAATAATGGGAGACTTCAACACTCCA
>NW_020253496.1:0-1345 GCF_003255815.1 Theropithecus gelada
GTTTTCAAAGGGAATTTTTCCAGTTTTTGCCCATTCAGTATGATATTAGCTGTGGATTTGTCATAAATAGCTCTTATGATTTTGTGATACGTTCCATCAATACCGAACTTATTGAGAATTTTCTAGCATGAAGGGCTGTTGAATTTTGTCAAAGGCCTTTTCTGCATCTATTGAGATAATCATGTGGTTTTTGTCTTTGGTTCTGTTTATATGCTGAATTACGTTTATTGATTTGCGAATGTTGAACCAGCCTTGCATCCCAGGGATGAAGCCCACTTGATCATGGTGGATAAGCTTTTTGATGTGCTGCTGGATCCGGTTTGCCAGTATTTTATTGAGGATTTTTGTATCGATGTTCATCAGGGATATTGGTCTAAAATTCTCTTTTTTTGTTGTGTCTCTGCCAGGCTTTGGTATCAGGATGATGTTGGCCTCATAAAATGAGTTGGGGAGGATTCCCTCTTTTTCTATTGATTGGAATAGTTTCAGAAGGAATGGAACCAGCTCCTCCTTGTACCTCTGGTAGAATTCGGCTGTGAATCCATCTGGTCCTGGACTTTTTTTCATTGGTAGACTATTAATTATGGCCTCAATTTCAGAGCCTGCTATTGGTCTATTCAGGGATTCAGCTTCTTCCTAGTTTAGTCTTGGAAGAGTGTAAGTGTCCAGGAAATTATCCATTTCTTCTAGATTTTCTAGTTTATTTGCGTAGAGGTGTTTATAGTATTCTCTGATGGTAGTTTGTATTTCTGTGGGGTCGGTGGTGATATCCCCTTTATCATTTTTTATTGCGTCTTTTGATTCTTCTCTCTTTTCTTCTTTATTAGTCTTGCTAGCGGTCTATCAATTTTGTTGATCTTTTCAAAAAACCAACTCCTGGATTCATTGATTTTTTAGAGAGTTTTTTGTGTCTCCATCTCCTTCAGTTCTGCTCTGATCTTAGTTATTTCTTGCCTTCTGCTAGCTTTCGAATGTGTTTGCTCTTGCTTTTCTAGTTCTTTTAATTGTGATGTTAGAGTGTCAATTTTAGATCTTTCCTGCTTTCTCTTGTGGGCATTTAGTGCTATAAATTTCCCTCTACACACTGCTTTAAATGTGTCCCAGAGATTCTGGTATGTTGTATCTTTGTTCTCATTGGTTTCAAAGAACATCTTTATTTCTGCCTTCATTTCCTTGTATACCCAGTAGTCATTCAGGAGCACGTTATTCAGTTTCCATGTAGTTGAGTGGTTTTGATTGAGTTTCTTAGTCCTGAGTTCTAGTTTGATTGCACTGTGGTCTGAGAGACAGTTTGTTATAATTTCTGTTCTTGTACATTTGCTGAGGAGTGCTTTACTTCCAATTA
>NW_020253497.1:0-1344 GCF_003255815.1 Theropithecus gelada
CTTCTTTCTCTTCTGTGAAATCATCTCACAGAGTTACAGCTTTCCCCTCAAGAAGCCTTCCGCTAAGACAGTTCTTGTGGAATTGGCAAAGTGATATTTGGAAGCCCAGAGAGGGTTATGGTGAAAAAGGAAATATCCTCAGATGAAATCTGGAAAGAAGCTTCCTGAGAAACGGCTGAGTGTTCTGTTAATTCACCTCACAGAGTTACATCTCTATATCGTGGATCTCTTTGCTAGCCTTATTTCTGTGGAATCTGAGAACAGATATTTCGGATTCCTTTGAAACTATAGGGCCAAAGGAAACATCTGCCGATAACAAAGAGAAAGAAACTTTCTGAGGAAATTCTTTGCCTTCTGTGAAATCATCACACAGAGTTACGGCTTTGAACTCAAGAAGCCTTTGGCTAAGACAGTTCTGGTGGAATTGGCAAAGTGATATTTGGAAGCCCATAGAGGGCTATGGTGAAAAAGGAAATATCCTCAGAAGAAATCTGGAAAGAAGCTTTCTGAGAAACTGCTGAGTGTTCTGTTAATTCATCTCACAGAGTTACATCTGTATTTCGTGGATCTCTTTGCTAGCCTTATTTCTGTGGAATCTGAGAACAGATATTTCGGATCCCTTTGAAAAATATAGGGCCAAAGGAAATATCCGCCTATAACAAAGAAAAAGAAGCTTTCTGAGAAACTTCTTTGTGTTCTGTGAAATCATCGCACAGAGTTCCAGCTTTCCCCTCACGAAGCCTTACGCTAAGACAGTTCTTGTGGAATTGGCAAAGTGATATTTGAAAGCCCATAGAGGGCTATGATGAAAAAGGAAATATCCTCAGATGAAATCTGGAAAGAAGCTTTCTGAGAGACTGCTGAGCGTTCTGTTAATTCATCTGACAGAGTTACATCTGTATTTCGTCGATCTCTTTGCTAGCCTTATTTCTGTGGAATCTGAGAACTGATATTTCGGATCCCTTCGAAGACTATAGGGCTAAGGGAAATATCCTCCGAAAACAAAGAGAAAGAAGCTTCCTAAGAAACTTCTTTGTGTTCTGTGAAATCATCTCACAGAGTTACAGCTCTTCCCTCAAGAAGCCTTTCGCTAAGACAGTTCTTGTGGAATTGGCAAAGTGATATTTGGAAGCCCATAGAGGGCTATGGTGAAAAAGGTAATATCGTCAGATGAAATCTGGAAAGAAGCTTTCTGAGAAACCGCTGCGTGTTCTGTTAATTCATCTCACAGAGTTATATCTGTATTTCGTGGATCTCTTTGCTAGCCTTATTTCTGTGGAATCTGAGAACAGATATTTCGGATCCCTTTGAAGACTATACGGCCAAAGGAAATATCCTCCGAAA
>NW_020253498.1:0-1344 GCF_003255815.1 Theropithecus gelada
CCTTATTTCTGTGGAAACTGAGAACAGATATTTCGGATCCCTTTGAACACTATAGGGCCAAAGGAAATATCCTCCGATAACAAAGAGAAAGAAGCTTTCTGAGAAACTTCTTTGTGTTCTGTGAAATCATCTCACAGACTTTCAGCTTTCCCCTCAAGAAGCCTTTCTCTAAGCCTGTTCTTGTGGAATTTGCAAAGTGATATTTCGATGCCCCAAGAGGGCGACGGTGAAAAAGAAAATATCCTCAGAGAAAAACTGGAAAGAAGCTTTCTGAGAAACTGCTTTGTGATGTGTGACTTCCACTCACAGAGATACATCTCTCTTTCATGGAACTGTTTGCGAGCCTTATATCTGTGGAACATGAGAACTGATATTTCAGATTCCTTTGAAGACTATAGGGCCAAAGGAAATATCCTCCAATAACAAAGAGAAAGAAGCTTTCTGAGAACCTTCTTTGTGTACTGTGAAATCATCTCACAGCCCTCCAGCTTTCCCCTCAAGAAGCCTTTCACTAAGCTAGTTCTTGTGGAATTTGCAACGTGATATTTCGATGCCCATAGAGGGCTACGGTGAAAAAGGAAATATCCTCAGATGTAATCTGGAAAGATGATTCCTGAGAAACTGCTTAGTGTCCTGTTAATTCATCTCACAGAGTTACAGCTTTCCCCTCAAGAGGCCGTTCGCTAAGCCTGTTCTTGTGGAATTTGCAAAGTGATATTTGGAAGCCCATAGAGGGCGATGGTGAAAAAGAAAATATCCTCAGAGAAAAACTGGAAAGAAGCTTTCTGAGAAAGTGCTTTGTGATGTGTGACTTCCACTCACAGAGTTACGTCTGTATGTCGTGGATATCTTTGGTAGCCTTATTTCTGTGGAAACTGAGAACAGATATTTCGGATCCCTTTGAAGACTACAGGGCCAAAGGAAATATCCTCCGATAACAAAGAGAAAGAAGCTTTCTGAGAAACTTCTTTGTGATCTGTGACATGAGGGGAAAGCTGGAGGGCTGTGAGATGATTTCACAGTACACAAAGAAGGTTCTCAGAAAGCTTCTTTCTCTTTGTTATCGGAGGATATTTCCTTTGGCCCTATAGTCTTCAAAGGAATCTGAAATATCAGTTCTCAGGTTCCACAGATATAAGGCTCGCAAACAGTTCCATGAAAGAGAGATGTATCTCTGTGAGTGGAAGTCACACATCACAAAGCAGTTTCTCAGAAAGCTTCTTTCCAGTTTTTCTCTGAGGATATTTTCTTATTCACCATAGCCCTCTATTGGCTTCCAAATATCACTTTGCAAATACCACAAGAACAGGCTTAGCCAACGCCTTCTTGAGGGGAAAGCTGTAA
>NW_020253499.1:0-1344 GCF_003255815.1 Theropithecus gelada
CAGAAAACTTCTTTCTCTTTGTTATTGGAGGATATTTCCTTCGGCATTATAGTCTTCAAAGGGATCCGAAATATCTGTTCTCAGATTCCACAGAAATAAGGCTAGGAAAGAGATACACGAAATACAGATGTAACTATGTGAGTGGAAGTTCCAAATCACAGAGTAGTTTCTCAGAAAGCTTCTTTCCAGATGTCATCTGAGGATATTTCCTTTTTCAACATAGCAATCTATGGGCTTCCAAATATCACTTTGCCAATTCCACAAGAACTGTGTTAGCGAAAGGCTTCTTGAGGGGAAAGCTGTAAATCTGTGAGATGATTTCACAGAAAACAAAGAAGTTTCTAAGAAAGCTTCTTTCTCTTTCTTATCGGAGGATATTTCCTTTGGCCCTATAGTCTTCAAAGGGATCCGAAATATCTCTTCTCAGATTCCACAGAAATAACGCTAGCAAAGAGATCCACGAAATACATATATAAGTCTGTGAGTGGAAGTCCCAAATCACAGAGCAGTTTCTCAGAAAGCTTCTTTCCAGATTTCTTCTGAGGATATTTCCTTTTTCACCATAGCCCTCTAGGGGCTTCCAAATATCACTTTGCCAATTCCACAAGAACTGTCTTAGCGAAAGGCTTCTTGAGGGGAAAGCTGTAACTCAGTGAGATGATTTCACAGAACACAAAGAAGTTTCTCAGAAAGCTTCTTTCTCTTTGTTATACGAGGATACTTCCTTTTTCCCTATAGTCTTCAAAGGGATCCGAAATATCTGTTCTCAGATTCCACAGAAATAAGGCTAGCAAAGAGATCCACGAAACACAGATGTAACTCTGTGAGATGAATTAAGAGAACACTAAGCAGTTTCTCGGAAAGATTCTCTCCAGATTTCATCTGAGGATATTTCCTTTTTCACCATAGCCCTCTATGGGCTTCCAAATATCACTTTGCCAATTCCACAAGATCTGTCTTAGCGAAAGGCTTCTTGAGGGGAAAGCTGTATCTCTGTGAGATCATTTCACAGAACACAAAGAAGTTTCTCAGAAAGCTTCTTTCTCTTTGTTATCGGAGGATATTTCCTTTGGCCCTATAGTCTTCAATGGGATGCGAAATATCTGTTCTCAGATTCCACAGAAATAACGCTAGCAAAGAGATCCACGAAATACAGATGTAACTCTGTGAGTGGCAGTCCCAAATCACAGAGCAGTTTCTCAGAAAGCTTCTTTCAAGATTTCATCTGAGGATATTTCCTTTTTCACCATAGCCCTCTATGGGCTTCCAAATATCACTTTGCCAATTCCACAAGAAGTGTCTTAGCGAAACGCTTCTTGAGGGGAAAGCCGTAACTCTGTGGGA
>NW_020253500.1:0-7622 GCF_003255815.1 Theropithecus gelada
ACAGCATTACAATTGGTTAACATTCTACATTTAGCATTCCTTATCGGAGATCTCCCAGGAGATGCTTTTCTGAAGTTTGAAAGAAATATGGAGGAATGTGTTTGTGCTGGGCTCAGGAAGTTGGGAGATATATGGGGGATGTGACTCATTCCTTTCATTCCCCCCTTCTTTTCAGGTAACTCTAGAGCCAATCTTGGGTCTTATAAGTCTGATTCTGTTTCAGCATCTACAGGTTGGTATTGGGCTCTGAGGACCATGAGCTGAACAGTGTCAAACCTTTCTCTGACAAACTGCAAAATTCTCTTAACAACACAAGGTCCTACGGTTAGCAGAAATAGTAGACTTAGCAGGGGTCCAAGGAAGGGGGCTAACAGAGAAAACATAGAGGAATTCCACCATTGGTCTGCAGCTGAAGCAAACTGCCGTGTTTTTATTTCAGTGCTTAACTTGCGTAACTGTTGGACCCGGTCTTCTACAAGCCCTGATTCATTTATGTAGAAACAACAGTCTTCTTTTAGAAACATACATGTACCACCTTTTTCAGCAGTGAGTAGGTCTAGGGCCCTCCGGTTCTGCAAGGTTACTTGAGCTAGGGACGTGAGCTGCCACTGAAGGGATGCAAGGGACTCAGCTGACTCCTCCATAGCAACGGCAAATTGTTGGTACAACTTGTTGCTTTCTATGAGGGTGTGACTTAGGGCTCCCCCCGCCATCCCGGCCGCAATGAGGGATGCGGTGAGGGAGATTCCTGCAATGAGGGGGAGGAATATGGCTCGTGCAGGTCTCGGTCTAGGGACTGGGTGAATAGCAGTACTAGTCCTGTTACCGGTGTACCCTAGGAACTCGCCAGCAGTTAGTAGAGTCAACCAGGGAACTAATGTGACAGGAAGACACAGTAGGTTGGTAACAGAGGGACTAGATAGGTCCTTAGATAATGTCCCATTACACCAGAAGAATATGCCCGGCGGAGCCCTTAGGGTGATATTAGGGGGCACTGCAGTGATGCTGCAGAGGCTGGAATTGGTTCCTGAGAAGCAGTAGGGAAATTTCTCCTGACTGGGGTTTAGGTATAGGGGCACATTTAGGATAGGGGCATATGAGAGGTTTCAGAGGTTGTTAGCTTGGGCAGAGGTAGAGGATCCCCATGGCAGAGGGACAGCGGTTAGCGGTGGATGCCCTAGGGTGGCACACAGAAAGCAGCCAGACAGGCTGTGAAGTCCTGTAAGGTTAGCAAGTTCTAGTCCTTCTTGTAATAATTTTAACCAGGAGAAAGGATGTAAGTCTTGTGTTAGTCTGTTTTCCTGTCGTTGGATATCCCCATGGACCAGGGGCAGTACTTGCACTAGGCCTCACCACAGATAGAGGTGACTGCTAGGCCATGTGGAGGAGGGGGAGTAGTATACAGCCCCATGTTGAGGCGTGATCCAGCGGGAGTTCCAGGGGTCTCTAACTATCCATGTATATGAAAAGTCTCCATCCTGTCTACGATGGAAGGGCCACTTAGGGTCTAACTGTTCTTCCTCTCCCCAGTAACGAGACCTATGGATGTTACAATAGTTATAAGGACAGCTGGCATTTTGGTGCCACCAATAGTGTTTACAATTGTATTCAGTCTGATCAAACTCAAAACATATTATTGGTGTCACTGGTTTGGCTATTTGAAAGTCAGTAAAATTTAGTAAGATTGGGCTATTGCACCCTGAGGAGGGGCAGTCAGCACTGGCCAATAATTTCCCGGGCTTATGAGGTTGTCCAGGGTGGGTTCGGTTTTCATAAAGCCAGAATCTCCAGACAAAGGGATTAGATGCTGGTTTGGTGTTTTCCCCAGCTGCCACTAGGGCGGCTAACGTTAGGGCTAGACTACCTAACTGCATGTTTGCAGTGAGCTATGTTGCCAGCGCAGGGTGAGTTTTAAGGGGTTGTTCTTAGCTCTGTCCACAGTCCACGTGGCCGGTGCTTCAGCCGCTGCCGTGATTGGTCCCAGAAGGTCGGAGGTTGGGTCCACTGGCTTGACGTGGGTGTAGTGGATCCACGACGCGATGCCTTCTACCTTTAGGGCAGTGGGTGTGGTCAGGAGTACCTGGAGTGGTCCCTTCCACCTGGGTTCTAGGGTCTCTTGTCGGTGTCGCTTAACCAGAACCCAGTCTCCCGGCTGGTATGGATGGGGTGTCGGTGGGGGACCGGTCTTATATAGTTCCTTCAGCTTGGGCCAGATTTCTTGATGAATTTTCTGCAAGGCTTGTAAGGAAAATAAGAATTCAGAGACATTTTCTGTTTCAGACTTAAGCAGATCATCTTTTAAGCTGGGAACCAGGGGTGGAGGTCTGCCATACATGATTTCGTAAGGGGTAAGGACCAGTCTGTAAGGGGTATTACGGGCCCGGAACAGAGCGTAGGGGAGAAGGACCACCCAATTAGCGCCAGTCTCCATAGTCAATTTAGTTAAGGTCTCTTTTAAGGTCCGATTCATCCTTTCTACCTGTCGTGAACTCTGGGGCCTGTAAGTGCAATGTAGTTTCCAATTTGCCCCAAGGATGGAAGCCAAATCCTGACTTACCTTAGCGACGAAGGCGGGCCCATTATCTGACCCTATCTGGACGGGGAAGCCATACCTGGGAAGGATATCTTCCAGAATTTTCTTTGCTACGACCTGAGCAGTTTCTTTTTTGGTTGGGAATGCTTCAGTCCACCCTGAAAAAGTATCTACAAAGACAAGTAAGTACCGATACCCATACTTTCCTGGCTTTATTACAGTAAAATCTACTTCCCAGTAGATACCGGGCCTGGTTCCCCTGAGTCTTGTTCCCGCTGCAGTCTGGGATTGGGGGTAGGCGTTGTTAAGCTGGCAGACTTTGCAACTTGCCACGATGCTGCTGGCCTTCTCGGCTGTATGTCTGAATTTGAGCTTAGAGCGTCTGATCAGGTCTATCATCCACCGAGCACCCAGGTGGGTGGTTCGGTGGATGTGTTCTAATATTTGTTGTCCTAATTTTTCTGGTAGGATGGTTTGGTCATTAGTATCAGTCCACCACCCCTTCTGGATCTGTTTCAGGGGAAGTTTGTCACTCCACTGGAGATCTTGTTCTGAATAATCAGGGGAATATGGCAAGTCCCGGGGGCCCGGGTCAGGGAGCTGGAGTGCAAGGAGTCGGCTGGGAGCCTTTGCCACATCTCTTGCAGTTTGGTCTGCCAGAAAGTTGCCTTGAGTAGTTGGAGTGGTTGGTTTCTGGTGCCCTGGGCAATGCACAATAGCTAACTTTTCTGGCTTCCATAGTGTTGTTAACAGGGCTAGGATCTCTTGCTTGTTTTTTATCTCTTTTCCTTCAGCCGTTAGTAACCCTCGCTCCCTGTAAATGGCCCCATGTATGTGCACCGTAGCAAAAGCGTATCGGCTGTCTGTATATACTGTCAGCTTTTTCCCTGCCCCTAAGGTAAGAGCTTGGGTGAGCGCTATCAGTTCGGCCTTCTGGGCCGATGTCCCTGGGGGCAGGGGTTCTGCCCAGATTACCTCAGTCTCTGAAGTCACTGCCGCTCCAGCATACCTCTGGCCTTGATGCATGAAGCTGCTTCCATCAGTGAACCAGACGAGGTCAGCGTCAGGGAGTGGGCGGTCCTGCAGGTCCTCTCGAACTCTGTGCACCTGAGCTAGTATCTCGGTGCAATCATGGAGTGGCGCGTCCAGGTCTGGGTTGGGCAGCAGTGAGGCAGGATTTAAGGTCGTTGGGGGCAGGAAGGTTATCCTGATAGGATTTAGTAGTAGTCCTTGGTAGTGGGTGAGCCGGGCGTTACTTATCCATCGATTAGGTGGCTGTTTGAGTACACCTTCGATGGCATGTGGGGT
This sequence comes from Theropithecus gelada, assembly GCF_003255815.1. Lineage (NCBI taxonomy): Eukaryota > Metazoa > Chordata > Mammalia > Primates > Cercopithecidae > Theropithecus > Theropithecus gelada. The sequence continues at coordinate 3,842 of NW_020253500.1, forward strand.
AACAACCCGCAATTCTTGACCCATGACAAGTTTATCAGCATCTTGTACCATCAGAGCCATGGCCGCAATCATTCGGAGACAAGGGGGCCACCCTGCAGCCACTGGGTCTAACTTCTTTGACAGGTAGGCAACCGGCCTCCGCCAGGGGCCTAAGTTCTGAGTTATTACCGCCTTGGCGACACCCTTACTCTCATCCACGTATAAGTGGAAGGGCTTGGTGACATCAGGTAGTCCCAGTGCAGGCGCAGAGAGTAGGGCGGTTTTGATCTGTTGGAAAGCCGACTCGGCTTCGTCTGTCCAATTAAATGGTTGCTGCCCCCGTGTTGCCTGATACAAGGGTTTAGCCAGTTCTGCGAACCCAGGTATCCATAGTCTACAAAATCCCACCGACCCCAGGAATTCCCTCACTTGTCGGGTGGATTGTGGCCTGGGGATCTGCAGAACAGTCTGCTTCTGAGCGTCTGTTAACCAGCGCTGCCCTCCTTTTAGCAGGTACCCCAGATATGTTACTTCTGGCTTACAGATTTGAGCTTTCTTTGCCGAGGCTCGGTAGCCTAGATTTCCCAGAGCTTGTAAGAGACTTTTGGTCCCTTGAATACAAGCTTCTTGGGTCTCAGCAGCAATCAGGAGGTCATCAACATACTGTAGTAAAGTTACTTCAGGGTGTTTACGTCAGTACTCACCCAGGTCTTCATGGAGGGCCTCATCGAACAGGGTAGGAGAGTTTTTGAATCCCTGCGGCAGCCTGGTCCATGTCAGTTGGCCACTTATGCCCTTTCCAGGGTCATTCCACTCGAAGGCCAAGAGCTTTTGGCTCTGAGGGGCTAAAGGCAAACTGAAGAAAGCGTCTTTCAAATCTAAAACAGTGTACCATTGATGTTTAGGGTTTAGGGTACTCAGGAGGGTATACGGGTTAGGCACAGTTGGGTGTATGTCCACAACCCTCTTATTGATTTCTCTTAAGTCTTGTACAGGTCTGTATTCTCCACTATTAGGTTTTCGTACCAGCAACAATGGAGTATTCCAGGGCGAGTGACATGGGCGAAGGACCCCTTGGTCAAGGAGCTAGCGAATATGTGGGGCAATTCCTTTCTTGGCCTCTAGGGGCATCGGGTATTGGCGTACCCGCATGGGGTCTGTCCCAGGCTTAAGTTCGACAAATAAGGCAGGACGGTGTTTTGCTAGTCCTAAGCCCCCCGTTTCCGCCCAAGTTTCTGGATATTGCTGGAGCCAGGTTGCTATGTCCTGGTCAGGGGCCGCTTGCTCCTGGTGGAGCTGGTACTCATCTTCTAGGGTTATAGTCAGGACAGACACGGGCTGATTTTGGGAGTTGGTCACGACGGGCCCCTCAGGGAGGAAATGGATCTGTGCTCCCATTTTAGTTAGCAGGTCTCTCCCTAACAGGGGACAGGGGCTCTCAGGAATGACCAGGAAAGAATGAGTTACATTCCTGGCTCCGAGGTTTACTGTTCTTTGTGTTGTCCATGGGTATTTCTTAACTCCTGTGGCCCCTTGTACCCACGAGGACTTGGAGGATAATTTTCCATTAGTTTTAACTAGGACTGAGTGCTGTGCTCCCGTATCGACCAAGAACTGGACTGGGGACCCCTCCACTTGCAAAGTTACCCTAGGTTCGGGGAGGGGGTCCAAACCCCATCTTCCCTAGTCTTCATCTTGAGTGACTAGTACGGGTGTAGACCTAGGGGGTCCCTGTCCTCGTTGTTTCTTTTTGGGGCAGTCTCTTACCCAATGGCCAGCTTCCTTACAGTAGGCACATTGGTCTTTGCTCAGATTATTATGCCTGGGAGGCCACCTAGGTTGGGTGTTCTCTGGCTGTAGATGCTCTTTCTGTACTACTGCTGCCAGGACCTTGGTCATTTTTTCAGTGGCCTTTATTTGCTTTTCCTCTGGGGTATCTCTGTTATTATAAACCCTCTGGGCTATCTGAAGGAGGTCCTGAATCCGCTTTCCCTCTAAGTCTTCTAATTTCTGGAGTTTCCTTTTAATGTCTGGGGCTGCCTGATTTACGAAAGACATTACAACAGCTGCCTGACTTCCTGGAGCCTCTGGGTCTATGGGGGTGTACTGTCTAAAAGCTTCCATTAATCTTTCTAAGTAGGTGGCTGGGCTCTCTGTCTTTCCCTGCAGAACAGAGTATACTTTAGCCAAATTAGTGGGCTTGCAAGCAGCTGCCCGGAGACCCGCCATTAGAGTCTGGCGATAAAGGCGTAGCCATCCCCTACCTTCTGCCGTGTTGCAGTCCCATGCTGGCCTGGTCAGAGGAAAAGTCGCGTTTATGAGGTCGGGGTTGGCAGTCGGTTGACCGTCGTCCCCCGGGACTAGCTTTCTAGCTTCTACCTGTATTCTCTCTCGCTCCTCCGTTGTGAACAAGATTCGGAGGAGCTGCTGACAATCATCCCAAGTGGGCTGGTGGGTGAACATGACACTATCCAGTAAAGCCATTAAATCTTTGGGGTTGTCTGAAAACCGAGCACTCTGGGTCTTCCAGTTATACAGATCACTGGTAGAGAATGGCCAGTACTGGAGCCTGGGGATTCCCGTGTCATCTGGGGGTCCTATTTCCTGAAGGGGTAGAGCCACTGTGGAGTCAGGTGGCTGGGGGGGGCTAGCCCGCGAAGTGCGCCCTCGCGTCCGCCCCGCCGGCCCTTCAGAGATACTTTCACTCTCAGCGGGTCCGTGTGTGCCGGCCGCCTCCCGTCCGCCTGCTCCCTCCCGCGGCTGAGCCCGGAGGGTGGGTCCGGGTGCGTTAGCCGCCTCCCATCCGCCTGCTCCTTCCCGCAGCTCAGCCCAGGGGGCTGGGGCCTGGGGCCCGGAGGGGTACGGAGGGGGTTCTGTGAACAGTGGGTCCCCACTATTAGGTAGAACAGGATGGGGGGGGCAGTTGGTTGCTTGGATTTTAGTGGCCGAGCAACCAGTGCCTTAGAAGGTTCAGGGGCTAATTGGAAAGGTGACAGCCAAGGAGGCGGGTTCTCAACAAGGTCCTGCCATATGAGGATATATGGGATTTGATCCAAGTGGCTCACATGCCCAGGTAGGAAAATCTTGGACTTTACTCTAGTGATGACAACAAGTCGGAACGTCCCTTCGGGTGGCCACCCCGCATCAAAGGCAGGCCATTCGGAGCAGCATAGGGTAATGAGCTTTCCCCTCCTGATTTCCGAACTAAGATCATGGCCCCTTGCTCTTACATCTTTGAAATTACTTGTAAGGAGAGATAGGGGAGTGCTCTGGGTATTACCCATCCTGTACTAGTTTGTAGTCTCTTCCTGTAAAGGAATATGGGTTAGAATCCCTGTAAAGGAAATCTGGCTTATTAATAATATCTAGTCGCAAGCGCGCTCCGGCAGTCCGGGTCAGAGTTAGCTGCTCAGACCGCGATCGCGCTCCGGCAGCACAGACCGCAAGCGCGCACCGGAAGCCCGGGTCAGAGTTAACTGCTCGGATTGCGATCGCGCTCTGGCAGCTCGGATTGCAATTTAGATCAGACGAGAGCCAGGGGACGTCTCCCACCAGTCTCCGCTGGCCGTCCTATAGCGCGTCCGCCAGGACTGCACCAGCTCCAGTTTCAGACCTCCCGAGTTACAGATTCGGATTCAGAACAGACACAAACAGACAAACGGAGACGAGCCAGCTCACCTATCAGTAGATCGATCTTAGTAGATCCGTTGACCAGGGGTCTGGTGGGCTTGGGGAATCCCGGACGAGCCCCCAGATGTTATGCCCAGACCGTTTGTTCCCCAAAGAAGACCACCAGAGTCCA
>NW_020253501.1:0-1344 GCF_003255815.1 Theropithecus gelada
GGAGGTTGAGATCTGAGAAGGGACAGACTCCCTGCTCAAGTGGGTCCCTGACCCCTGAGTAGCCTAACTGGGAGACATCCCCCACTAGGGGCAGTCTGACACCCCACACCTCACAGGGTGGAGTACACCCCTGAGAGGAAGCTTCCAAAGCAAGAATCAGACAGGTACACTCGCTGTTCAGAAATATTCTATCTTCTGCAGGCTCTCCTGCTGATTCCCAGGCAAACAGGGTCTGGAGTGGACCTCAAGCAATCTCCAACAGACCTACAGCTGAGGGTCCTGACTGTTAGAAGGAAAACTATCAAACAGGAAGGACACCTACACCAAAACCCCATCAGTACATCACCATCATCAAAGACCAGAGGCAGATAAAACCACAAAGATGGGGAAAAAGCAGGGCAGAAAAGCTGGAAATTCAAAAAACAAGAGCGCATCTCCCCCGGCAAAGGAGCGCAGCTCATCGCCAGCAACGGATCAAAGCTGGACGGAGAATGACTTTGACGAGATGAGAGAAGAAGGCTTCAGTCCATCAAATTTCTCAGAGCTAAAGGAGGAATTACGTACCCAGCGCAAAGAAACTAAAAATCTTGAAAAAAAAGTGGAAGAATTGACGGCTAGACTAATTAATGCAGAGAAGGTCATAAACGAAATGAAAGAGATGAAAACCATGACACGAGAAATAAGTGACAAATGCACAAGCTTCAGTAACCGACTCGATCAACTGGAAGAAAGAGTATCAGCAATTGAGGATCAAATGAATGAAATGAAGCGAGAAGAGAAACCAAAAGAAAAAAGAAGAAAAAGAAATGAACAAAGCCTGCAAGAAGTATGGGATTATGTAAAAAGACCAAATCTACGTCTGATTGGGGTGCCTGAAAGTGAGGGGGAAAATGGAACCAAGTTGGAAAACACTCTTCAGGATATCATCCAGGAGAACTTCCCCAACCTAGTAGGGCAGGCCAACATTCAAATCCAGGAAATACAGAGAACGCCACAAAGATACTCCTCGAGAAGAGCAACTCCAAGGCACATAATTGCCAGATTCACCAAAGTTGAAATGAAGGAAAAAATCTTAAGGGCAGCCAGAGAGAAAGGTCGGGTTACCCACAAAGGGAAGCCCATCAGACTCACAGCAGATCTCTCGGCAGAAACTCTCCAAGCCAGAAGAGAGTGGGGGCCAATATTCAACATTCTTAAAGAAAAGAATTTTAAACCCAGAATTTCATATCCAGCCAAACTAAGTTTCATAAGTGAAGGAGAAATAAAATCCTTTACAGATAAGCAAATGCTTAGAGATTTTGTCACCACTAGGCCTGCCTTACAAGAGACCCTGAAGGAAGCACT
>NW_020253502.1:0-1344 GCF_003255815.1 Theropithecus gelada
AACTATTTTTAAATGTACAGCCCCGTGGCACTAAGTACATTCACACTGTTGGGCAACCTTCACCACCATCCATCTCCAGAACTCTTTCATCTTCCCAAACAGAAACTCTAAACCCATTAACTACAGTCCCCCATTCTTCCTTCCCCCTTGCCCTGATAACCTCAAATCTACTTTTTGTCTACGTGAATTTGCCAATTCTAGGTACCTCATAAAAGTGGACTCAAATGACATTTGTCTGTGTCTGGCCTACTTCTCTAAGTATAATGTCTTCAAGTTTCATCCATGTTGTAGAAGATTTTTGAAATCAATTTAAAAATAATTAACAATTAAAACCTATTAAGACCTATTCAAAGTAGTACAGCCAGGCGCGGAGGCTCACGCCTGTAATCCCAGCACTGTGGGAGGCCGAGGCGGAGGGATCACCAGGCCAGGAGATAGAGACCATCCTGGCTAACACAGTGAAACCCCGCCTCTACTAAAAATACAAAAAAACAGCTGGACATGGTGGCACACACCTGAAGTCCCAGCTACTTGGGAGGCTGAGGCAGGAGAATCGCTTGAACCCAGGAGGTGGAGGTTTCAGTGAGCCAAGATTGTACCACTGCACTCCATCCCAGGCGACAGAGCAGGACTCTGTCTTAAAGAAATAAAAAATTTTTTAAAACGTTCAAATGTGGCCTTTGAAACGTGTGTTGGGTCTGTCAGCATACAGTATATAAAATGTATGAAAGGTAGCGTGTTCCAGGGTTAAGTTTGTAAAGCTGAGGACCATCTGCATATACAGGGCACGCCCTTTCCCTGCACCACAGTATCTTCAAAAATTCTTCCCTCCAATCTTTTTTTTTTTTTTTTTTTGAGACAGGGTCTCACTCTGTCACCCAGGCTGGAGTGCAGTAGCATGATCACAGCTCACTGCAGCCTTGACCTCCTCAAGCGATGCTCCCATCTCAGCCTCCTAAGTAGCTGGGATGTGAGCCACTACACCCAGTTATTTTTTTTTAATCTTTATTTTTAGAGACAAGGTCCCACAGTGTTGCCCAACACAACTGGAACTCCTGGGTACAAGCAATCCACCCACCTTGGCCTCCCAAAATGCTGAGATTACAGGCATGAACCACCACACCTGGCCTCCAATCTCTTCAAATTTCAGAACCTTACCTTCCTATCACTGTAACACTGTTTCCCTCACAGGATGCAAGGTTATCATCAAGAAAGGCAGTAAAGGTGAAGGTTTCTAGCATTTCTCTCTCAGTCCCATTTGATGCTTGCATCTTATTTTGCATTGCACTTAACATCTTGACATATGGAATACTTGTCAGTTAGGCTTACAACAGCCTTAGAGTG
>NW_020253503.1:0-1344 GCF_003255815.1 Theropithecus gelada
AGAACAGAAAACCAAACAGAGCATGTTCTCACTCATAGGTGGGAACTGAACAATGAGATCACTTAGACTCAGGAAGGGGAACGTCACACACCGGGGCCTATCATGGGGAGGGGGGAGGGGGGAGGGATTGCATTGGGAGTTATACCTGATGTAAATGACGAGTTGATGGGTGCAGCACACCAACATGGCACAAGTATACATATGTAACAAACCTGCACGTTATGCACATGTACCCTACAACTTAAAGTATAATAATAATAAATAAATTTAAAAAATAAATAAATAAATAAAGTTATCTTCAAATGAAAATAAATAAATAAATAAATAAATAAATAAATAAAATAAAATAAAATTCTTTTCTTTAAGAATGTTGAATATTGGCCCCCACTCTCTTCTGGCTTGTAGAGTTTCTGCCGAGAGATCTGCTGTTAGTCTGATGGGCTTCCCTTTGTGGGTAACCCGACCTTTCTCTCTGGCTGCCCTTAAGATTTTTTCCTTCATTTCAACTTTGGTGAATCTGGCAATTATAGGTCTTGGAGTTGCTCTTCTCGAGGAGAATCTTTGTGGCATTCTCTGTATTTCCTGAATTTGAATGTTGGCCTGCCCTACTATGTTGAGGAAGTTCTCCTGGATGATATCCTGAAGAGTGTTTTCCAACTTGGTTCCATTTTCCCCCTCACTTTCAGGCACCCCAATCAGACGTAGATTTGGTCTTTTTACATAATCCCATACTTCTTGCAGGCTTTGTTCATTTCTTTTTCTTCTTTTTTCTTTTGGTTTCTCTTCTCACTTCATTTCATTCATTTGATCCTCAATCGCTGATACTCTTTCTTCCAGTTGATCGAGTCGGTTACTGAAGCTTGTGCATTTGTCACGTATTTCTCGTGTCATGGTTTTCAACTCTTTCATTTCATTTATGACCTTCTCTGCATTAATTACTCTAGCCATCAATTCTTCCACTTTTTTATCAAGATTTTTAGTTTCTTTGCGCTGGGTACGTAATTCCTCCTTTAGCTCTGAGAAATTTGATGGACTGAAGCCTTCTTCTCTCATCTCGTCAAAGTCATTCTCCGTCCAGCTTTGATCCGTTGCTGGCGATGAGCTGCGCTCCTTTGCCGGGGGAGATGTGCTCTTATTTTTTGAATTTCCAGCTTTTCTGCCCCGCTTTTTCCCCATCTTTGTGGTTTTATCTGCCTCTGGTCTTTGATGATGGTGATGTACTGATGGGGTTTTGGTGTAGGTGTCCTTCCTGTTTGATAGTTTTCCTTCTAACAGTCAGGACCCTCAGCTGTAGGTCTGTTGGAGATTGCTTGAGGTCCACTCCAGACCCTGTTTGCCTGGGTA
>NW_020253504.1:0-1343 GCF_003255815.1 Theropithecus gelada
TAAAAGCTTCTTTCAAGATTTCATCTGAGGATATTTCCTTTTTCACCATAGCCCTCTATGGGCTTCCAAATATCACTTTGGAATTCCACAAGAACTGTCTAAGAGAAAAGCTTCTTGAGGGGAAAGCTGTAACTCTGTGAGAAGATATCACAGAACACAAAGAAGTTTCTCAGAAAGCTTCTTTCCCTTTGTTTTCGGAGGATATTTCCTTTGGCCCTATAGTCTTCAAAGGGATCCGAAATATCTGTTCCGTGATTCCACAGAAATAAGGCTAGCAAAGAGATCCACGAAATACAGACGTAACTCTGTGAGAGGATTAACAGAACACTAAGCTGTTTCTCAGAAAGCTTCTTTCCAGATTTCATCTGAGGATATTTCCTTTTTCAAGTTAGCCCTCTATGGCCTTCCAAATATCACTTTGCCAGTTCCACAAGAATTTTCTTAGCGAAAGGCTTCTTGAGGGGAAAGCTGTAGCTCTGTGAGATGATTTCACAGAACACAAAGAAGTTTCTCAGAAAGCTTCTTTCTCTTTGTTATCGGAGGATATTTCCTTTGGCCCTATAGTCTTCAAAGGGATCCGAAATATCTGTTCTCAGATTCCACCGAAATAAGGCTAGCAAAGAGATCCACGAAATACAGATATAACCCTGTGAGATGAATTAACAGAACACTAAGCAGTTTCTCAGAAAGCTTCTTTCCAGATTTCATCTGAGGATATTTAATTTTTCACCATAGCCCCCTATGAGCTTCCAAATATCACTTTGCAAATTCCACAAGAACTGGTTTAGCGAAAGGCTTCTTGAGGGGAAAGCTGTAACTCTGTGAGATGATTTCACAGAACACACAGAAGTTTCTCAGAAATCTTCTTTCTCTTTGTTATCGGAGGATGTTTCCTTTGGCCCTATAGTCTTCAAAGGGATCCGAAGTATCTGTTCTCAGATTCCACAGAAATAAGGCTAGCAAGGAGATCTATGAAATACAGATGTAACTCTGTGAGTGGAAGTGACACATCACAGAGCAGTTTCTCAGAAAGCTTCTTTCCAGATTTCATCTGAGGATATTTCCTTTTTCACCCCAGCCCTCTATGGGCTTCCAAATATCACTTTGCCAATTCCAAAAGAACTGTCTTAGCGAAAGGCTTCTTGAGGGGAAAGCTGTAACTCTGTGAGATGATTTCACAGAACACAAAGAAGTTTCTCAGAAAGCTTCTTTCCCTTTGTTATCGGAGGATATTTCCTTTGGCCCTATAGTCTTCCCAGGGATCCGAAATAACTGTTCTCAGATTCCACAGAAATAAGGCTAGCAAAGAGATCCACGAAATACAGATGTAACTCTGTGAGAGG
>NW_020253505.1:0-1343 GCF_003255815.1 Theropithecus gelada
CCACAGAAAGAAGGCTAGCAAAGAGATCCACGAAATTCAGATGTAACTCTGTGAGTAGAAGTCACACATCACAGAGCAGTTTCTCAGAAAGCTTCTTTCCAGATTTCATCTGAGGATATTTCCTTTTTCACCATAGCCTTCTATGGGCTTCCAAATATCACTTTGCCAATTCCACAAGAACTGTCTTAGCGAAAGGCTTCCTGAGAGGAAAGCTGTACCTCTGTGAGAAGACTTTACAGAACACAAAGAAGTTTCTCAGAAAGCTTCATTCTGTTTGTTATCGGAGGATATTTCCTTTGGCCCTATAGTCTTCAAAGGGATCCGAAATATCTGTTGTCAGATTCCACAAAAAGAAGGCTAGCAAAGAGATCCACGAAATACAGATGTAACTCTGTGAGATGAGTTAACAGAACACTAGGCAGTTTCTCAGAAAACTTCTTTCCAGATTTCATCTGAGGATATTTCCTTTTTCATCATAGCCCTCTATGGGCTTCCCAATATCACTTTGCCAATTCCACAACAACTGTCTTAGCGAAACGCTTCTTGAGGGGAAAGCTGTAACTCTGTCAGATGATTTCACAGAACACAAAGAAGTTTCTCAGAAGGCTTCTTTCTCTTTGTTATCGGAGGATATTTCCTTTGGAACTATAGTCTTCAAAGGGATCCGAAATATCTGTTCTCAGATTCCACAGAAAGAAGGCTAGCAAACAGATCCACGAAATACAGATGTAACCCTCTGAGATGAATTAACAGAACGCTTAGCAGTTTCTCAGAAAGCTTCTTTCCAGATTTCATCTGAGGATATTTCCTTTTTCACCATAACCCTCTATGGGCTTCGAAATATCACTTTGCCAATTCCACAAGAATTGTCTTAGCGAAAGGCTTCTTGAGGGGAAAACTGTAACTCTGTGAGATGATTTCACAGAACACAAAGAAGGTACTCAGGCAGCATCATTCTCTTTGTTATCGGAGGATATTTCCTTTGGCCCTATAGCGTTCAAAGGGATCCGAAATATCTGTTCTCAGATCCCACAGAAAAAAGGCTAGCAAAGAAATCCACGAAATACAGATGTAATTCTGTGAGATGAATTGACAGAACACTAAGCAGTTTCTCAGAAAGCTTCTTTCCAGATTTCATCTGAGGATATTTCCTTTTTAACCATAGCCCTCTATGGGTTTCCAAATATCAATTTGCCAATTCCACAAGAACTGTCTTAGCGAAAGGCTTGTTGAGGGTAAAGCTGTGACTCTGTGAGTTGATTTCACGGAACACAAAGAAGTTTATCAGAAAGCTTCATTCTCTTTGTTATCGGAGGATATTTCCTTTGGCCCTATAGCGTTCA
>NW_020253506.1:0-1343 GCF_003255815.1 Theropithecus gelada
AATTAGTTGAAATTTTAAACCTGTTTCAGTTCTTATCCACTTTTTTTCCCCCCCGTGAGACGGAGTCTTGCCCTGTCACCTAGGCTGGAGTGCAGTGGCATTGTCTCGACTCACTGTAACCTCCGCCTCCCAGGTTCAAGCGATTCTCCTGCCTCAGCCTCCCGAGTAGCTGGGATTACAGGTGCCTGCCACCACACCCAGCTAATTTTTGTATTTTTAGTAGAGATGGGGCTTCCCCATGTTAGTCAGGCTGGTCTTGAACCCCTGACCTTCTGATCTGCCCACCTCGGCCTCCCAAAGTGCTCGGATTACAGGCCTGAGCCACCGCACCCGGCCTCTCCACTCTTTTTAGGTGGAGGGGAGTAAGGGTTTCTTGGAATTAGGAGGAACTCCCATGTACCCAACCCATTTGGGTAAATTTCTTCCTTCAGAGTTTTTCAAATCAGCATCACCATTGTTAAAGGCCTCCCACATGGTAATAATTGTGCTACAGGGTTTTATAAACATGAAGTTTATGTTTGGCTGAATGAACCTCCTTGCTGTGGCACAAGGGGGCCATAGGTGTTTTCACCAATTATGAAGCGGGTTCACTGTGCAATGGCTACCAACTTTTCTGAGTACAATGAGGCCAAATACATTCATAGATAAATTCCATGAAGTGAATTTATTACTTACAAATAGCAAACAAAAGACAACAGAAGTCTAGGATTCAATATGAACCACTACCGCAAGATCAGGAAGGCTACCCAGAGCAGATGGATGGAGTTTTGACTATAAATGCTTCACTTGCACTACAACTGAGGGACCCCAGAAAGAAGCCCACATTGAGTTTTCTCCCAGGATGTGGTTTGCTGGACACAAGCGTTAAAGGCCATTCTGTTTCGAGCAGGGACTATAACAGAGCCTGGGTAGTTCTGACCAATGTCACTTGATTATCAGGATATTGCCTTCCCAGCATATCATACAGTAATCTTGAGAACTACCAGTAAGAAAGGGAGGAAAATGGCCCTGCACCCTTAAAACTGAAGGACCAGGATATTTGCTGTGACAGAGGCACAGACAGTAGCGACAGAGTGTTCTTGTGAGCCATCTACTAGTTCTCTTAACCGGAGCATGGCACCAGACCGCTTTTCTATTTCCTTTCAATGGAAACTATTTCAGAATATTTTGAATTTCTACATCTATAGAGTTGTGGCACATGATCACTGGCAGTGTAGACTCTCTGCATGGTTAAAGGAAAGAGTTCAGAAGCCCATCAACCCACATTGGAGGAGACCACCTAATCCTCCAGAGAGTGTCACTCCATCTTCCTGGGGTTAGCTCCACATGCAGTAAGGCCACTA
>NW_020253507.1:0-1343 GCF_003255815.1 Theropithecus gelada
TCCACAAGAACTGTCTTAGCGAAAGGCTTCTTGAGGGGAAAGCTGTAACTCTGTGAGATGATTTCACAGAACACAAGGAAGTTTTTCACAAAGCTTGTTTCTCTTTGTTATCAGAGGATATTTCCTTTGACCCTATAGTCTTCAATGAGAACCGAAATATCTGTTCTCAGATTCCACAGAAATAAGGCTAGCAAAACGATCCACGAAATACAGATGTAACTCTGTGAGTTGAATTAACAGAACACTAAGCAGTTTCTCAGAAAGCTTCTTTCTAGATTTCATCGGAGTATATTTCCTTTTTCACCATAGCCCTCTATGGGCTTCCATATATCACTTTGCCAAATCCACAAGAACTCACTTGGCGAAAGGCTTCTTGAGGGGAAAGATGTAACTCTCTGAGATAATTTCACAGAACACAAAGAAGTTTCTCAGAAAGCTTCTTTCTCTTTGTTATCGGAGGATATTTCCTTTGGCCCAAGAGTTTTCAAAGAAAGGGATCCGAAATATCTGTTCTCAGATTCCACAGAAATAAGGCTAGCAAACCGATACACGTTATACAGATATAACTCTGTGAGTAGAAGACACACATCACAGAGCAGTTTCTCAGAAAGCTTCTTTCCAGATTTCATCTGAGGATATTTCCTTTTTCACCATTGCCCTCTATGGGCTTCCAAATATCACTTTACCACTTCCACAAGAACTGTCTTAGCGAAAGGTTCCTGGAGGGGAACGCTGTAACTCTGTGAGATGATTTCACAGAACACAAAGAAGTTTCTCAGAAAGCTTCTTTCTCTTTGTTATCGGTGGATATTTCCTTTGGCCTTATAGTCTTCAAAGAAAGGGATCCGAAATATCTGTTCTCAGATTCCACAGAAAGAAGGCTAGCTAAGAGATCCACGAAATACAGATGTAACTCTGTGAGATGAATTAACAGAACACTAAGCAGTTTCTCAGAAAGCTTCTTTCCTGATTTCATCTGAGGATATTTCCTTTTTCACCATAGCCCTCTATGGTCTTCCAAATATCACTTCGCCAATTCCACAAGAACTGTCTTAGCGAAAGGCTTCTGGAAGGGATAGCTGTAACTCTGTGAGATGATTACACAGAACACAGAGAAGTTTTTCAGAAAGCTTCTTTCTCTTTGTTATCGGAGGATATTTCCTTTGGCCCTATAGGCTTCATAGGGATCCAAAATATCTGTTCTCAGATTCCATAGAAAGAAGGCTAGCAAAGAGATCCACGAAATACAGATGTAACTCTGTGAGATGAATTAACAGAACACTAAGCAGTTTCTCAGAAGCTTCTTTCCAGATTTCATCGGAGGATATTTCCTTTTTCACCAT
>NW_020253508.1:0-1343 GCF_003255815.1 Theropithecus gelada
TTCCTGTATTTTTAGTAGAGATGGGGTTTCACCACACTGGCCAGGCTCGTCTCAAACTCCTGACTTTGTGATCCGCCTGCCTCAGTCTCCTAAAATGCTGGGATAACAGGCGTGAGCCACTGCACCCAGCCTTTCATTCCTCTTCTAACTTAAGTAGAAAACAGTATTTCATTCCTCTGACTTAAATTCCTTCTCCTACTAGGAACACTGTTTTCCTACACACGCAGGTCACTGGTAGCTACGCTAAAAAGTACTATGCCCAATTTTAAAATGCTTATTTTAATGAGCTTATTTTATTATATCTGCAATATACAGGCTGGGCACGGTGACTCACGCCTGTAATCCCAGCACTTTGGGAGGCCAAGGTGCATGGATCACAAGGACAGGAATCAAGACCAGCCTGGCCAAGATGGTGAAACCCCATCTCTACTAAAAATTTAAAAAAAATTAGCCAGGCGTGGTGGCAGGCGCCTGTAATCCCAACTACTCAGTAGGCTGAAGCAGAGAATTGCTTGAACCTAACAGGCAGAGACTGCAGTGAGCCAAGATCGTACCACTACACTCCAGCCTGGGCAACAGAGTGAGACTCCATCAAAAATATATATATATATATATATATATCTCTGCATATATAAATAAGCATTTGTGTTTTCTTCTGGTATGTTTCTCCTTTTGTATATTTAAAATTTTTAATCTATACTCTTATTTTTGTGACATAAAAATCTAGCTAGTTTTCTCCAAAAATGAATTATGAACAATCCACCTTTTTTAAATAATACAAAACATCACCATTATCAAGTGCTAAATTCTTACATATATTTGGGTATTTCTGGATTTCCTATTCTGTTCTACTCACTGATCTTTTCAGCTGTTAGTGAACAATTTGTAGAAATAGCACATGCACATTTTGATATCAGGAAAAGCAAGTCTTTTTCCATTCTGTTACAAAAAAAAATAATTTATCACAATAATAAAAGACAGCATGTGTGAAAACTCTAAAACTTTCCTATTTTTATTTGGCATAGGTAGAAGTGATAAATAGAAAAAGCTTACATCTTCAGAAAATTCAATCTTCCTTTTCCAGCACATGAACCTTCTTCCCATTTCAGTTTCCTTCTAAAGTTCCTCAGTAAAGAACATATTTACATAGGGTACATTGATAAAAAATCCATACTGGATTTTATTTGAAGAATATTTAGCCTTGAAGTTGGTATGTTATGGGGCTTCGTTCTTAGCTCTCAATATACTTTTCTATAATATATAGAACATTGCTTTAAAATGTGTACATTAAAAATTATCTGCTGCATCAACTTAATTTTTCGAGTTAAATCACTTTAAAACAA
>NW_020253509.1:0-1343 GCF_003255815.1 Theropithecus gelada
AGGATATTTCCCTTTTCATCAGTGACCTCCATGGGCTTCCAAATATCACTTTTTCAATTCCACAAGAACAGTCTTAGCGAAAGGCTTCTTCAGGGGACAGCTGTACCTCTGTGAAATGAATTCACAGATCACAAAGAAGTTTCTCAGAAAGCTTCCTTCTCATTTTGATCAGAGGATATTTCCTTTGGCCCTATAATCTTCAAAGAGATCCGAAATATCAGTTCTCAGATTCCAAAGAAATAAGGCTACAAAACAGCACCACGAAATACAGCTTTAACTCAGTGAGTGGAAGTCACACATCATAAAGCAGGTGCTCAGAAAGCTTCTTTCCAGTTTTCATCTGAGGATATTCTCTTTTTCACCATAGACCTCTATGGGCTTCCAAATATCCCTTTGCAAATTCCACAAGAACGGTCTCAGTGAACGGCTTCTGGACGGGAAAGCTGTAATTCTGTGAGAAGAATTCACAGAACACAGAGCAGTTTCTCATAAAGCTTCTTTCCAGTTTACATCTGAGGACATTTCCCTTTTCACCATAGCCCTCCATGGGCTTCCAAATATCACTTTGCAAATTCCACAGGAACAGTCTTAGCGAAAGGCTTCTTGAGGGGAAAGCTGTAACGTAGTGAGATGAATTCACTTATCACAAAGTAGTTTCTCAGAAAGCTTCTTTCTCCTTGTTATCAGAGGATATTTCCTTTGGCCCTATAGTCTTCAAAGGGATCCGAAATATCAGTTCTCACATTCCACAGAAATAAGGCCAGCAAACAGCTCCACGAAATACAGCTGTAACTCAGTGACTGGAAGCCACACATCACAAAGCAGTTGCTCAGAAATCTCCGTTCCAGTTTTTATCTGATGATATTTTCTTTTTCTCCGTAGGCCTCTATGGCCTTCCAAATATCCCTTTGCAAATTCCACAAGAACAGTCTTAGCGAACCGCTTCTGGAGTGGAAAGCTGTAACTCTGTGAGATGAATGCACAGAACACAGAGCCGTTTCTCAGAAATCTTCTTTCCAGTTTTTATCTGAGGATATATCCCTTTTCACCAGAGCCCTCCATGGGCTTCGAAATATCACTTTGGAAATTCCTCAAGATCAGATTTATCGAAAGGCTTCTTGAGGGGAAAGCTGTAACTCTGTGAGATGAATTCACAGATCACAAAGAAGTTTCTCAGAAAGCTTCTTTCTCATTTTGATTGGAGGATATTTCCTTTGGCCCTATAGTCTCCAAAGGATCCGAAATATCAGTTCTCAGATTCCAAAGAAATAAGGGTAGCAAACAGCTACACGAAAAACAGCTGTAACTCAGTGACTGGAAGTCACACATCACAAAGCAGTTGC
>NW_020253510.1:0-1343 GCF_003255815.1 Theropithecus gelada
GCAACTGCTTTGTGATGTGTGACTTCCAGTCACTGAGTTACAGCTGTTTTTCGTGTAGCTGTTTGCTACCCTTATTTCTTTGGAATCTGAGAACTGATATTTCGGATCCTTTGGAGACTATAGGGCCAAAGGAAATATCCTCCAATCAAAATGAGAAAGAAGCTTTCTGAGAAACTTCTTTGTGATCTGTGAATTCATCTCACAGAGTTACAGCTTTCCCCTCAAGAAGCCTTTCGATAAATCTGATCTTGAGGAATTTCCAAAGTGATATTTCGAAGCCCATGGAGGGCTCTGGTGAAAAGGGATATATCCTCAGATAAAAACTGGAAAGAAGATTTCTGAGAAACGGCTCTGTGTTCTGTGCATTCATCTCACAGAGTTACAGCTTTCCACTCCAGAAGCGGTTCGCTAAGACTGTTCTTGTGGAATTTGCAAAGGGATATTTGGAAGGCCATAGAGGCCTACGGAGAAAAAGAAAATATCATCAGATAAAAACTGGAACGGAGATTTCTGAGCAACTGCTTTGTGATGTGTGGCTTCCAGTCACTGAGTTACAGCTGTATTTCGTGGAGCTGTTTGCTGGCCTTATTTCTGTGGAATGTGAGAACTGATATTTCGGATCCCTTTGAAGACTATAGGGCCAAAGGAAATATCCTCTGATAACAAGGAGAAAGAAGCTTTCTGAGAAACTACTTTGTGATAAGTGAATTCATCTCACTACGTTACAGCTTTCCCCTCAAGAAGCCTTTCGCTAAGACTGTTCCTGTGGAATTTGCAAAGTGATATTTGGAAGCCCATGGAGGGCTATGGTGAAAAGGGAAATGTCCTCAGATGTAAACTGGAAAGAAGCTTTATGAGAAACTGCTCTGTGTTCTGTGAATTCTTCTCACAGAATTACAGCTTTCCCGTCCAGAAGCCGTTCACTGAGACCGTTCTTGTGGAATTTGCAAAGGGATATTTGGAAGCCCATAGAGGTCTATGGTGAAAAAGAGAATATCCTCAGATGAAAACTGGAAAGAAGCTTTCTGAGCACCTGCTTTATGATGTGTGACTTCCACTCACTGAGTTAAAGCTGTATTTCGTGGTGCTGTTTTGTAGCCTTATTTCTTTGGAATCTGAGAACTGATATTTCGGATCTCTTTGAAGATTATAGGGCCAAAGGAAATATCCTCTGATCAAAATGAGAAGGAAGCTTTCTGAGAAACTTCTTTGTGATCTGTGAATTCATTTCACAGAGGTACAGCTGTCCCCTGAAGAAGCCTTTCGCTAAGACTGTTCTTGTGGAATTGAAAAAGTGATATTTGGAAGCCCATGGAGGTCACTGATGAAAAGGGAAATATCCT
>NW_020253511.1:0-7621 GCF_003255815.1 Theropithecus gelada
AAATTAAAAAAAAAAAAAAAAAAAGAACATTCTCCAGGACAGATCAATCACATGTAAGACCACAAAACAAGTCTTAAATTTTAAGAAAATTGGAATCATATCAAGTATGAAACTATAAATCTATAATAGGGGAAATTTTTAAAAATTCACAAATATGTAGAAATTTAAAATGTTCTCAAACAACCAATGGATCAAAGAATAGAAGGGAAATTAATAATATTGAAACAAATGAAAATGGAAACACAACATACTAAAAGTTGCCAGATTCAGCAAAAGCAGTTTTAAGAGGGAGGTTTATAGCAATCAATACCTAAAAAATACCAAAAAAGAATAAAGTTTCCAGCTGCAGAAACAAGGGCAGGAGTCACAGCGAACGTTGTGGGAAGACAAGGAGGAG
This sequence comes from Theropithecus gelada, assembly GCF_003255815.1. Lineage (NCBI taxonomy): Eukaryota > Metazoa > Chordata > Mammalia > Primates > Cercopithecidae > Theropithecus > Theropithecus gelada. The sequence continues at coordinate 398 of NW_020253511.1, forward strand.
TGACGCCTGAAAGCCAAACTTGCTTGCTCAGCAGGGTAGCTTATGTTCTGCAGCAGGGTCTGAGTTCCTTGCCCACAGGCTGCCCGGTTCTAAACTTGGTGCTATTAGTGGGGCACTGTGGGAGTGAGACTGGCCTCAACAACTGTGCAAGAGTTGGTGTGAGGCCTTTCACTACCAGCTATCCCCCATTTCCCTGGCAAATAATATTTCTAGGCAGAAGCATCCGAGGCATCCATACTCTCCTCTGGAACATAACCCCATTGGCCTAAGAACCACTCCCCATTCCCTACAGTGGCCGCGGCAAGCCCTGCCCAAGGAGATTCTGAATCCAGACCTGCCTAACCCTGCCCCCACCTGATAGTATTTCTCTACCTGCCCTGGTAGCCGAACACAAGACAAACACTCTTGGGAGCTTTAAGGCCCCACCTGTCACCTGAGTAACCAGAATACCCTCCCTGACCAACTTAGGGTAAGCTTGTATCCCACTGGTAATACTGCAGATGTGCTCTCTTGCAAGGTGCCACCTACTTTCTGGAGGCCAATGAACTCAGGTCATTACAGAAACTCATGACAGAAAAACCCTGCTCCCAGGAATGATAAAATAACAGTTGCTACCATTGCCTGCAAGATTCTGGCTAACCAGAAGCCGTGAGTCTGTCCATGTGACAACTTCACTGCTAGCATAACCAGCATTGAAGAAAACCAGCGCACTAAACATGTCTACAACCAAGGATTCTCACAGAGTCTACTTCACTCCCCTGTTACCTCCACCAGATTAGGTGAAGGTATTCACAGGTGGGAGACCTGAAGATGAATCATATCAAAGGACTCTCCACAGATATTCCCCAGCACCAGCCTGGAGACTGTTAGCTCCACTGGGGCTAGACCCAGAAGAGCAGTAAAAATCACTGCAGTCTGGCTCTCAGGAAGCCCCATGCCTAGAGGAAGGGAGAGAGCATCACATCAAGCGACTCCCTGTAGGACAAAAGAATCTGAACAGCAGGACTTGAGTTTTAGATCTTTCTACTGTGGGTTTGTTTGTAACAGCAGGAACACGATTGCAGTGCTGGGTGCAGTAGGGAAAGTCTACACCTATATCACAACAGGAAGGCAGCCTCTGTGATCATGAAAGGCCTTAAATAAGGAGTCCTTATTTCCCTCTGGCACTCCACCACAGACGTAGCTGGGGCTTCCCCCATAAGAACACAGTGCAGAGGCACCTACAGCTTTCTGGAACAATCCAGGGTGAGTGCAGTCCCACAGGAGGACCACACTCCATATTCAGGCCTGTATGAGAGACAGAGTCACAATTCCTCCCTACTTGGAACATCAACATCCCTATAGATGAAAAGAGGTGCCTTTCTGATCTGAATAACTGAAGCACTAGAACAGGAGTGGGGCTACGAGGTGAACAGCTTTCCTGCTGACATGGCAGAGAAGCTGAGGTAGCTCCCATTCTTCACCCTGATAAAACCTCAGCACATCTAATTGAGAGCTCCCCCAGCCACCCTCATCAAGGCTAGGACCTCAGCCCACCATCAGGTATTACCTACCTGCCTTAGCCATAAATGGGGCCTACCCAGGGTTACCTCCTTGATTAGCCTGAAGCCTGAATCATCAACTCAGTAAATAAAACACCAGAAAATAAACAAATAAATAAATAAAGTGTACACTATAAGAGAAAAATATAAGCTTCAAGAGATCCCTGGTATTCCAACTCCATAGAAGACAGTGAATTCACTCACACACCAAGAATATAACTACTACAATCAGCATCAAGGAAAGCCAGCACACAAAGACTCTCTATAACTAAAGCTCTCATACAGAGTCTTCACACCTACAAGCACCAAGAATCAAATTAGTCTAAAATGTAAAATTAAAACATTAATTACAACATTAATGTTTAATGTAAAACATTAAAGTCTGATCCTTAAAAGGGAAAAAACAACAAAACAAAAAAATCACAGTCACACCAAAAATAAATTCAAAACAATTTAAGAAGAGTAACCTACCCAAATGAGAAGGAACTAGAAAAATAATTATGGTAATATGACAAAATAGGGTTCTGTAACACCCCTAAATTATCATACTAGCTCCCCAGGAGTGGATCCAAACCAAGAAGAAATCTCTGAATTGCCAGATAAATAATCCGGAAGGTTGACTATTAAGCTACTGAAGGATATACCAGAGAAAGGTGATAGCTAACTTAAAGAAATTTTAAAAAATAATATAGGATATGGATTAAAAAATTCTACAGAGAAATAGATATATTAAAAAAATTACAAGTTTTCAAAATGAAAGACACACTTAGAGAAATATAAAACACACTGGAAAGTTTCAAAAGTAGACTAGAACAAGTATGAGAAAGAACTTCAGAGCTCAAAGACAAGGCTTTCAAATTAACCCAATCTGAGAAAGACAAAGAAAAAAATTAAAAAATAAATAAACTGTCTAAGAAATTTGGGATTATGTTAAATGGCCAAACCTAAGAATAATTGGTGTTCTTAAGGAAGAAGGTAAATCTAAAAGTTTGGAAAACTTATTTGAGGGAATAATCAAGGAAAACTTCCCTGACCTTGGCAGAGATCCAGACATTCAAATACAAGAAGGTCAAAGAACTCCTGGAAAATTCATCACAAAAAGATCATTATCTAGGCACAGAGTCATCAGGTTATCTAAAGTCAAGATAAAGGAAAGAATCTTAAGAGCTGTGAGATAAAAGCACCAGGTAACCTATAAAGGAAAACCTATCAGATTAACCCAGATTTCTCAGCAGAAATCTTACAAGCCAGAAGGGATTGAGGTCCTATCTTTAGCCTCCTTAAGCAAAATAATTGTCAGCCAAGAATTTTGTATCCAGCAATACTAAGCTTCATAAATGAAGGAGAGAAAAAGTCTATTTTAGACAAACAAATGCTGACCAAAATACTGAGAGTGATATGGACAATGAAGTCTAGTCTGAGGTGGTCTCAGATGGAGATGAGGAACTTATTGGAAACTGGAGTAAAGTTCACTCTTGCTATGTTTTAGCAAAGGCAGACTGGCAGTATTTTGCCCCTGCCCTAGAGATCTATGGAACATTTAACTTGAGAGAGATAATTTAGGGTATCTAGTGGAAAAAATTTCTAAGCAGCAAAACATTCAAGATGTGATCTGGCTGTTTCTAAAAGCATAAGGTCATATGCATTCACAAAGACATGGTCTGAAATTGGAACTTATGTTTAAAAGGGAAGCAGAACATAAAGGTTTGGAAAATATACAGCCTGACCATGTGGTAGAAAAGAAAAAATCCATTTTCTGGCAAGAAATTCAAGCTGGCTGCAAAATTTTACATAAGTAATGAGGAGCCAAATGTTAATCACCAAGACAATGGGGAAAATGTGTCCAGGGCATTTCAGAAATCTTTGTGGCAACCCCTCCCATCACAGGACTGGAAGCCTAGGAGGAAAAAATGGTTTCATGGGCCGGGACTAGAGTCAACTGCTCTATGCAGCCTCAGGACATATTGCCTTCTGTCCCAGCTGCTCCAGCTCCAGCAGAGGCTAAAAGGAGCCAAGGTACAGCTCGTGCCATTGCTTCAGAGGGTACAAGCCCCAAGCCTTGGTGGCTTCCATGTGGTGTTAAACAGAAGGCAAGAGTTGAGGTTTGATAACCTCTGGCTAGATTTCAGAGGATGTATGGAAATGCCTGGATGTCAGGCAGAAGTCTGCAGCAGGGGCAGAGCCCTAAGGGACAGCCTCTACTAGGGCAGTGTTGAGGGGAAATGTGGGGTTGGAGCACCCACACAAAGTCCCTACTGGGGCACTGCCTAGTGAAGCTGTGAGAAGAGGGCCACTGTCCTCCAGACCCCAGAATGGTAGATGCAATGACAGCTTGCACTGTGGACCTGGAAAAGTCACAGGCACTCAACGCCAGTCTGAGAAAGCAGCCATGAAGACTGTACCCTGCAGAGCCACAGGGACAGAGCTGCTCAAGGCCTTAGGAGCTCACCTCTCGCATCAATGTGGCCTGGATGTGAGACATGGAGCCAAAGGAGATTCTGGAGTTTAAAGATATAATGGCTACCATCCAGGCACAGTGGCTCACACCTGTAATCACAGTACTTTGGGAAGCTGAGGCAGGCAGATCACTTATGGTCAGGAATTTGAGAACACCCTGGCCAATATGGTGAAACCCCATCTCTACTAAAAATATAACAATATAACAATTAGCCAGGCATGGTGATGGGTGCCTGTAATCCCAGCTACTTAGAAGGCTAAGCAGAAGAAACACTTGAACCTGGGAGACAGAAGTTGCAGTGAGCTGAAATCGCGCCACCTCACTACAGCCTGAGCAACAAAGTGAGACTGTTTCCAAAAAAAAAAAAAAAAGATTTAATGACTACCATGATGGGCTCTGGACTTGTATGGGGCCTGTAGCCCCTTTCTTTTGGCCAATTTCTCCCATTGGAAAGACTGTATTTACCCAATGCCTGTATCCCCATTGTATCTTGAAAGTAACTAACTTGTTTTTTATTTTACAGGCTCATAGGCAGAAGGAACTTGCCTTGTCTCAGGTGAGACTTTGAATGTGGACTTTTGAGTCAATGCTGACATGCATGAAGACTTTGGGAGACTCGGGAAGTCATGATGAACTGTGAGGACATGAGATTTGGAAAGGGCCAGGGGCAGAATGATATGGTTTGGCTCTGTGCCCCCACTCAAATCTCATGTCAAACTGTAATCTACATGTGTCAAGAGAGGGACCTGGTGGGAGGTGATTGAATCATGGGGAGAAATTTCACCCTTGCTGTTCTCAAGACAGTGAGTGATTTCTCATAATATCTGATGGTATAAAAGTGTGGCACTTCCCGCTTTGCTCTCTCTTTCTCTCTCCTGCTTTGCCATAGTAAGAAGCGATTGTTTCCCCTTCACCTACACCTAAAAGACTACACATTGGGTACAGTGTATACCGCTCGGTTGATGGGTGCACCTAAATCTCAGAAATCACCGCTAAAGAACTGATCCATGTAACCAAATCCACCTGTCCCCAAAAACTATGAAAATAAGATAAAACAAAAAGCATTTAATTTATAAAAAAGAAAGTTCCCAAATAAATAACCTAGTGTTACACCTCAAGTAACTAGAAAAAGAACAAAATTAGCCCAAAGTTAATAGAAGGATTGAAAAAAAAAATATCAGAGCAGAAATAAATGAATATATACAAGAGAAAACAATATAAATACTAATGAAACTAATAGTTGGTTATTTGAAAATAGAAACAAATTGACAAACCTTTAGCTACACTAACATAGAGAAAAGACTCAAATAAATAAAATCATAAATAAGAGAAGAAACATTACAACTGATATCACAGAAATACAAAGGATCATGAGACTACTATGAACAATTTTGCACCAACAAATTAGATAATTTAGGAGAATTTCATGAATTCCTAACACAGACAACCTACCAAAACTAAATTATGAAGAAATAGAAAATCAGAACAGGCTAATAATGAGTCAGGAAATTGAATTGGTAAATAAAACTTCTCCCATCAAAGAAAAGCCCCAGACCTGATGGTTTCACTTCTGAATTTTACCAAACATTTAAAGAAGAGCTAGTACCAATCCTTCTCAAACTCTTCCAAAAACTTGAAGAGAATACTTCCAAACTCATGTTATGAGGCCAGCATTACTTTGATACCAAAGCAAGACAAGGACACTACAAGAAAAGAAAATTACAGGCCAATATTCCTAATGAGCATCTTAATAGATGTGGCAAAGGAATTTAACAAAATTCTACACCCTTTGGTGATTAAAAAAAAAAAAACTTTCAACAAATTAGGTATAGAACAAATGCACCTAAAAACAGTAAAAAAAAAAAACAGTAAAAGCCTTATATGACAAGCCCATAGCTAATATACTCAATGGTGAAAAGTTAAAGGTTTTTCCTCTGGGACCATGAATAAAAAAGTGATGCCTACTCTCCTCACTTCTATTCAACATAGTACTGGTAGTCCTAGCCAGAGCAATTAGACAAGAGATAACATTAAAAACCATCCAAATTGCAAAATAATAAGTTACATTGACTCTCTTTGATGATGATATGATCTTATCTAGGAAAAACCTTCCAGAATACACCAAAAAGTTGTTAGAACCAATAAATGAATTCAGGAAAGTTGACAGACATTAAATTAACATATAAAAATTAGCAGCATTTCTGTACACTAACCACAAATTATCCAAGAAATAAATTTTAAAAAATCCCATTTACAGTATCTACAAAAATTAAATGATTCAGTGTAACCAAGGAGGTGAAAATCTGTACACTGAAAACTACACAATATTGATGAAAAAATTGAAGATATAAATAAATGAAAAGATAACATAGATATTTGGCTCTGATTCATAAATTTAAAAAATTATGTTGCTAAAATATCTATCCTACCCAAAGTGATCTATAAATTCCATGCAATTCCTATCAAAATTCCAATGGCATTTTTCACAGAAATAGAAAAATCTATCTTAAAATTCATATGGAACTAGAAAATACCCCCCAATAGCCAAAGCAATTCTGAGCAAAAAGAGATAAAGTAGAAGAATTACATTGCTTGATTTCAAACTTTTCTACAAACATAATAGCAATCAAACCAGCATAGTACTGACATAGAAACTGACACATAGGCAAATCAAAGAGACTAGGGATCCCAGAAATAAATCCAGACATCTTCATTCTACTGATATTGAACAAAGATGCCAAGAACATATAATGGGGAAAGGGAAAGTCTCTTCAGTAAATGGTGCTGGGAAAACATGCAAAATAATGAAATTAGACACGTATATTACACCATCTACAAAGATCAACTCTGGGTCTCCAGCCTATTCCATTGGTCTGTCTGCTTTTGTACCAGTACCATGATGTTTTAAAATCATAAATCAGGGGGCGGAGCAAGATGGCCGAATAGGAACAGCTCCAGTCTCCAACTCCCAGCGCGAGCGACACAGAAGACCAGTGATTTCTGCATTTTCTTTTTTTTTTTTTTAATTTATTTATTATTATTATACTTTAAGTTGTAGGGTACATGTGCATAACGTGCAGGTTTGTTACATATGTATACTTGTGCCATGTTGGTCTACTGCACCCATCAACTCGTCATTTACATCAGGTATAACTGCCAATGCAATCCCTCCCCCCTTCCCCCTCCCCCCTCCCCATGATAGGCCCCGGTGTGTGATGTTCCCCT
>NW_020253512.1:0-1342 GCF_003255815.1 Theropithecus gelada
TCTCAGAAAGCTTCTTTCCAGATTTCATCTGAGGATATTTGCAGTTTCAACATAGCCCTCTATGGGCTTCCAAATATCACTTTGCCAATTCCACAAGAACTGTCTTAGCGAAAGGCTTCTTGAGGGAAAGCTGTAACTCTGTGAGATGATTTCGCAGATCACAAAGAAGTTTCTGAGAAAGCTTCTTTCTCTTTCTTATCGGAGGATACTTCCGTTGGCCCTGTAGTCTTCAAAGGGATCCGAAATATCTGTTCTCAGATTCCACAGAAATAAGGCTAGCAAAGAAATCCTCGAAATACAAATGTAACTCTGTGAGATGAATTAACAGAACACAAAGCACTTTCTCAGAAAGCTTCTTTCCAGATTTCATCGGATGATATTTCCTTTTTCACCATTGCCCATTATTGGCTTCCAGATATCACTTTGCCAATTCCACAAGAACTGTCTTAGCGAAAGGCTTCTTGAGGGGAAAGCTGTAACTCTGTGAGATGATTTCACAGAACACAAAGAAGTTTCCCATAAAGCTTCTTTCTCTTTGTTATCGGAGGATATTTCCTTTGGCCCTATACTCTTCAAAGGGATCTGAAATATCTGTTCTCAGATTCCACAGAAACAAGTCTAGAAAAGAGATCCACGAAATACAGATGTAACTCTGTGAGTGGAAGTCACACATCACAGAGCAGTTTCTCAGAAAGCCTCTTTCCAGATTTCATCTGAGGATATTTGCTTTTTCACCATTGCCCTCTATGGGCTTCCAAATATCACTTTGCCAATTCCACAAGAACTGTCTTTGCGAAAGGCTGCTTGAGGGGAAAGCTGTAACTCTGCGAGATGATTTCTGAGAACACAAAGAAGTTTCTCAGAAAGATTCTTTCTCCTTGTTATCGGAGGATATGTCCTTTGGCCCTATAGTCTTCAAAGGGATACGAAATATCTGTTCTCAGATTCCACAGAAATAAGGCTAGCAAAGAGATCCACGAAATACTGATGTAACTCTGTGAGATGAATTAACAGAACACTAAGCAGTCTCTCAGAAAGCTTCTTTCCAGATTTCATATGACAATATTTCCTTTTTCACCATAGCCCTCTATGGGCTTCCATATATCACTTTGCCAATCCAACAAGAACTGTCTTAGCGAAAGGCCTCTTGAGGGGAAAGCTGTAACTCTGTGAGATGATTTCACAGAACACAAAGAAGTTTCTCAGAAGGCTTCTTCCTCTTTGTTATCCTGGGATATTTCCTTTGGCCCTATAGTCTTCAAAGGGATCCGAAATATCTGTTCTCAGATTCCACAGAAATAAGGCTAGGAAAGAGATCCACGAAATACCGATGTAACTCTGT
>NW_020253513.1:0-651 GCF_003255815.1 Theropithecus gelada
AGCTGTAACTCTGTGAGATGATTTCATAGAACACAAAGAAGTTTCTCAGAAAGCTTCTTCTTTTTGTTATCAGAGGATATGTTCTTTGGCCCTATAGTCTTCAAAGGGTTCCGAAATATCTGTTCTCAGATTCCACAGACATAATACTAGCGAAGAGATCCACGAAATACAGATGTACGTCTGTGAGATGAATTAAGAGAACACTAAGCAGTTTCTCCGAAAGCTTCTTTCCAAATTTCATCTGAGGATATTTGCTTTTTCACCGTAGACCTCTATGGGCTTCCAAATATCACTTTGCCAATTCCACAAGAACTATCTTAGCGAAAGGCTTCTTGAGGGAAAAGCTGTAACTCTGTGAGATGATTTCACAGAAATCAAGGAAGTTTCTCGGAAAGCTTCTTTCTCTTTGTTATCGGAGGATATTTCCTTTGGCCCTATAGTCTTAAAAGGGATCCGAAATATCTGTTGTAAGATACCACAGAAATAAGGCTAGCAAAGAGATCCACGAAATACAGATGTAACTCTGTGAGATGAATTAACAGAACACTAAGCAGTTTCTCAGAAAGCTTCTTTCCAGATTTCATCGGAGGATATTTCCTTTTTCACCATAGCCCTCTATGGGCTTCCAAATGGCACTTTGCCAATTCCACA
>NW_020253513.1:728-1342 GCF_003255815.1 Theropithecus gelada
AGGATATTTGCTTTTTCACCGTAGCCCTCTATGGGCTTCCAAATATCACTTTGCCAATTCCACAAGAACTGTCTTAGCGAAAGGCTTCTTGAAGGGTAAGCTGTAACTCTGTGAGATGATTTCACAGAACACAAAGGGATTTCTCAGAAAGCTTCTTTCTCTTAGTTATCGGAGGATATTTCCTTTGGCCCTATTGTCTTCAAAGGGATCCGAAATATCTGTTCTCAGATTCCACAGAAATAAGGCTAGCAAAGAGATCCACGAAATACAGATGTACGTCTGTGAGATGAATTAACAGAACACTAAGCAGTTTCTCCGAAAGCTTCTTTCCAAATTTCATCTGAGGATATTTGCTTTTTCACCGTAGACCTCTATGGGCTTCCAAATATCACTTTGCCAATTTCACAAGAACTATCTTAGCGAAAGGCTTCTTGAGGGAAAAGCTGTAAATCTGTCAGATGATTTCACAGAAATCAAGGAAGTTTCTCAGAAAGCTTCTTTCTCTTTGTTATCGGAGGATATTTCCTTTGGCCCTATAGTCTTCAAAGGGATCCGAAATATCTGTTGTAAGATACCACAGAAATAAGGCTAGCAAAGAGATCCACGAAATACAG
>NW_020253514.1:0-1342 GCF_003255815.1 Theropithecus gelada
TCCTCGACCCTTCAGCGCAGGGTGGGGAGATAGGGAAGGATGATCCCCATTCCCTGGCCTGCATTTTCAAGTCTGAATCCCCCAGCACCCTGGAGAGGGCCTCGTAGGAGGAGGTGCCACAGGCTATTGTGCCAGGAGCCACCGGAGGCTGCAGTGGGGGTTGGGGCACTGGATTCCTGGAGGGTCTCCTTCCAGTCAGAGAATGTCCCTGGGGAAGAAGCCTGGGTCTGAACCCCCCACCCCTCCTCGGGCAGATGTGTGGGACCGGGGCCCCTTCACACGGTCCTTCCCAAAGTCTCATCCCTCCTAGGGCCAGGAGTGGGTGCCAGGCCTGTGCTGGGAAACGGGCAGATTTGGCCACAGCTCCTGGGGCTCTGGTCCGGGCCACAGGAGGCACCTCTGAGTGGTCTCACTATGCCATGACAAAGCGCTGCAAGGCAGAGGGGACCCACAACAGTATCCTTTGTCTCAGCCATTTCCCTGGACTCAACTTCCTCATCTATCCTCTGTGGCCTAGATTTCCGACAGCCCTGCCCACCTACTGTCTGTTCACTGCTCAGTCTGCAGTGACTGTTGGATAGCACGCCATGGCTCCCCACTGCTTTTGGGGAAAAGGCCAAGCCACAGCCTGAGGCCCCAGGCCCTGCTTAGCTCTCCAGAAGAGCTTCTCACCATTCAGCACCCAACCCATCCACTCCTAACTCTGCACCTCCCTGCATAAGCCCTGCTCACTCACCCCAGCTCACACCCCACTTATCCCCGCTCACACTTCCGCTCACTCACCCCAATCACACCTCCGCTCACTCACCCCCACTCACTCATCCCCGCTCACACTCCCACTCACTCACCCCCATCACACCTCCGCTCACTCACCCCCACTCACTCATCTCCACTCACACTCCTGCTCACTCACCCCCACTCACTCACCAACGCACCCCACTCATCCCCGCTCACACTCCTGCTCACTCACTCCCATCACACCTCTGCTCACTCACCCCCACTCACTCATCCACGCTCACTCACCTCCATCACACCTCCGCTCACTCACTACCACTCACTCATCCCCATTCACACCCCCATTCACTCACCCCCACTCACTCACCCCCACTCACTCCCACTCACACCCCCTTCATTCCCGCTCACTCACCCCCACTCGCTCACCCCTGCTCACACCCCACTCATCCCTGTTCACACTCCCACTCACTCACCCCCATCACACCTCCGCTCACTCACCCCCACTCACTCATCCCCGCTCACTCACCCCCACTCACTCACCACCACTCACCCCTACTAGCTTATCCCTGGTCCTTCACACAGGCTACACCACCAGCCCCTCCCCCCC
>NW_020253515.1:0-1342 GCF_003255815.1 Theropithecus gelada
TTCTGCTCTGATCTTAGTTATTTCTTGCCTTCTGCTAGGTTTTGAATGTGTTTGCTCTTGCTTCTTTAGTTCTTTTAACTGTGATGTTAGAGTGTCAATTTTAGATCTTTCCAGCTTTCTCTTGTGGGCATTTAGTGCTATAAGTTTCCCTCTACACACTGCTTTAAATGTGTCCCAGGGATTCTGGTATGTTTTATCTTTGTTCTCATTGGTTTCAAAGAACATCTTTATTTCTGCCTTCATTTCGTTATGTACCCGGTCGTCATTCAGGAGCAGGTTGTTCAGTTTCCATGTAGTTCAGCGGTTTTGATTGAGTTTCTTAGTCCTGAGTTCTAGTTTGATTGTCCTGTGGTCTGAGAGACAGTTTGTTATAATTTCTGTTCTTGTACATTTGCTGAGGAGTGCTTTACTTCCAACTATGTGGTCAATTTTGGAATAAGTGCGATGTGGTGCTGAGAAGAATGTATATTCTGTTGATTTGGGGTGGAGAGTTCTGTAGATGTCTATTAGGTCCGCTTGGTGCAGAGTTGAGTTCAATTCCTGGATATCCTTGTTAACTTTCTGTCTCATTGCTCTGTCTAGTATTGACAGTGGGGTGTTGAAGTCTCTCATTATTATTGTATGGGAGTCTAAGTCTCTTTGTAAGTCTCTAAGGACTTGCTTTATGAATCTCGGTGTTCCTGTATTGGGTGCATATATATTTAGGATAGTTAGCTCCTCCTGTTGAATTGATCCCCTTACCATTATGTAGTGGACTTCTTTTTCTCTTTTGATCTTTGATGGTTTAAAGTCTGTTTTATCAGAGAGTAAGATTGCAAACCCTGCTTTTTTTTGTTTTCCATTTACTTGGTAGATCTTCCTCCATCCCTTTAATTTGAGCCTATATGTGTCTCTGTATGTGAGATGGGTCTCCTGAGTACAGCAAACTGATGGCTCTTGACTCTTTATCCAGTTTGCCAGTCTGTGTCTTTTAATTGGACCATTTGGTCCATTTACATTGAAGGTTAATATTGTTATGTGTGAACTTGATCCTGTCATTATGATATTAACTGGTTATTTTGCTCGTTATTTTCTTCCTAGCATCAATGGTCTTTACATTTTGGAATATTTTTGCAATGGCTGCTACCAGTTTTTTCTTTCCATGTTTAGTGCTTCCTTCAGGATCTCTTGTAGGGCAAGCCTGGTGGTGACAAAATCTCTAAGCATTTGCTTATCTGTAAAGGATTTTATTTCTCCTTCACTTATGAAACTTAGTTTGTCTGAATATGAAATTCTGGGTTGAAAATTCTTTTCTTGGGCGGAGCAAGATGGCCGAATAGGAGCAGCTCCAGTCTTCAACTCC
>NW_020253516.1:0-1342 GCF_003255815.1 Theropithecus gelada
TCGAACATATGCCTTCTTCTCTTTATCAGGTCGAATCAGGATGTTGACTGTGGCCACATCCATGTCCCAGAGCTTCTTCAAAGCCTGTTTGATCTGGTGCTTGTTGGCTTCAACATCCTGATTCGACCTGATAAAGAGAAGAAGGCATATGTTCGACTCGCTCCTGATTATGATGCTTTGGATGTTGCAACAAAATTGGGATCATCTAAACCGAGTCCAACTGACTAACTCTAAATATATGTATATCTTTTCAGCATAAAAAAGCAATAATGTTTTTCATAAGAATGACAACTTAATTAGAATCAAATTTATAAGCTTTAAGATTTTACGTTTCTAGTAAGTATAATATTAGCTTATTTGAGTAGAACTCAAGCAGAATAGGAATTTATGTTTGTTTTATATTCAATAGTGGTAACTTTGAAGACATAGTTGTTTTATTACACCAAAAATATTATATTAACCTTATTTAACTAAGTTTTATCCAAATCGTGTTAACTTAAAAAACATTTGATCAGTTCCTATATTTCTAGGAGTTTGGTGAATATTTATTTATAAATGCTTATGTTTTTCCAAGCCAAGTTAGAAGAGAACACTTTTAAAGAATTTTATAAATGAATTTTGCAACGCTAACCTGAGTCAAGAAAATATCATATATACATAACACACATTAATAGACATACAAACACAAATAGAGATTTCATAGCTTTCATCCTGAAATTTCAGCCATGAATCAGGCATAAATATTCTGATGGTTAATTTTAGACATCTACTTGATTGGATTAAGAGACACACATAGCTGGTAAAACACAATTTCTGGGCATATGTGTGAGGGTATTTCTGGAAGACACTGAGATAACCCTGACCCAATGTAGATGGGCACCGATATGGTTTTTCTGTGTCCCCACTCAGATCTCATCTTGAATTGTAGTTCTTATAATTCCTACATGTCATGGGAGGGACCCAGTTGGAGGTGATTGAGTCATGGTGGTGGTTACTGCCATGCTGTTCTCATGATAGTGAGTGAGTTCTCGTGATCTGATGTTTTTATAACGAGGTTTTCCCATTTGGCTCAGCACTTCTCCTTGTTGCTGCCATGTGAAGAAGGACGTCTTTGCTTCCCCTTCCACCATGGTTGTGAGGCCCCTCAAACCATGTGGAACTGTCAGCCCATTAAACCTCTTTGTTCTTTATAAATTGCTCAGACTCAGGTATTTCTTCATAGCAGTGTATAAATGGATGAATACAGGCACCATCCAATTGGTTGAGAACCCAGATAGAACAAAAAGGAAGAGGAAAGGGGAATTATCTCCTTCTGAAATGGAAACATCCTTCTTCTCCTGCC
>NW_020253517.1:0-1342 GCF_003255815.1 Theropithecus gelada
TGAATGAATGAATGAATGAATGAATGAGGAGCCTCTCCGGACTGCTGTCCATCCTGGCCCCCAGCTTGCCTCCCACAGCATGGGGTCCTTGTCAGTCAGCAGGCTGTGATGGGCAGGTGCTGAGGAACCTGGGGGAGGAGCAACAAGACTAGGGGTGGGTGGGGGCCCTGGCTCACCCATCCCAGCCCCTGACACCAGGGGAGGGAGCATCCCTAGCCTTCGGTGAAGGGGTGGCCTGCCCCTCCACACCTGTGGGAGTTTCTCATTAGGTGGAAAAAGAGACTTGAGAAAAGAAATGAGACACAGAGACAAAGTATAGAGAAAGAAAAAGTGGGCCCAGGGTACCGGCGCTCAGCTTACAGAGGACCCACGCGGGCACCGGTCACCAGTTCCCTTAGTATTTATTGATAATGATCTTTACCATCTTAAAGATGAGGGAGTGGCAGGACAATAGGATCATTGTAGGGAGGAAATCAGCAGTAAGACATATGAACAAAAATATCTGTGACATGAATAAGTTTAAAGGAAAACGCTGTGCTTGAGATGCATATGCAAACATCTCCATAAACCTTTTAGCAGCATTGTTTCAGCCTATCACATGGGGAGAAACCTTGGACAATACCTAGCTTTCCTAAGCAGAGGTCCCTGCGACCTTTGGCTGTGTATGTGTCCCTGGGTAGTTGAAATAAAGAGAATGGTGATAACTTTTAACCAGCAAGCTGCCTTCAGGCACTTGTTTAACAAAGACACATCCTGCACAGCCCAAAATCCATTAAACCTTGAGTCACCACAGCACATGTCTCTTGCAAGGACAAGGTTGGGGGTAGGGTCACAGATTAACAGTGTCTCAAATACAGAACAAAATGGAGTCTCTTATGTCTACTTCTTTCTATATAGACACAGTAACAGGCTGATCTCTCTTTCTTTTCCCCACATTCGGAAGTCGTGCAGGGCGGAGGCCATACATGGATGTGGTGGGGTGGGCCAGCCCATGGGACTCCTCTGGGCTATGGGTCTGGGTGGGAAGCGGTCTGCCTGGTTTCTGGGCACAGGGTGAAGGGACAGGTCTCAGTTCATAAGTTTGTGGTCCCCTGGTCCATCTCCTACCCTGCTGTGAGGGCAGTGGGTTCAGGGGGGATCTGGGAAGCAGGCTTGAGCCTGCTCAGGGAGGGGCAGCTGGGCCCCCACCCACCCAGGAGCTTGCCAGCAACCTGGGCAGGGAGGCTCGCGCCCTGGAACTCCTGGTTCTGCAGCGAAAGTCCCTGCAGACCTGCCCCCCCCCCCCACCATGTGTCTGCACAGTAGGACCCCAGCTCCCTGGACTGTCAGTCCTTAAGGCTTC
>NW_020253518.1:0-1342 GCF_003255815.1 Theropithecus gelada
GTAGGTTCTGGATATTAGCCCTTTGTCAGATGAGTAGATTGCAAAAAGTTTCTCCCATTCTGTAGGTTTCCTGTTCACTCTGATGGTAGTTTCTTTTGCTGTGCAGAAGCTCTTTAGTTTAATTAGCTCCCATTTGTCAATTTTGGCTTTTGCTGCTGTTGCTTTTGGTGTTTTAGACATGAAGTCTTTGCCCATGCCTATGTCCTGAATGGTACTACCTAGGTTTTCCTCTAGGATTTTTATGGTATTAGGTCTAACATTTAAGTCTCTAGTCCATCTTGAATTAATTTTCGTATAAGGAGTAAGGAAAGGATCCAGGTTCAGCTTTCTACTTATGGCTAGCCAATTTTCCCAGCACCATTTATTAAATAGGGAATCCTTTCCCCATTTCTTGTTTCTCTCAGGTTTGTCAAAGATCAGATGGCTGTAGATGTGTGGCGTTATTTCTGAGGACTCTGTTCTGTTCCATTGGTCTATATCTCTGTTTTGGTACCAGTACCATGCTGTTTTGGTTACTGTAGCCTTGTAGTATAGTTTGAAGTCAGGTAGCGTGATGCCTCCAGTTTGTTCTTTTGACTTAGGATTGTCTTGGAGATGCGGGCTCTTTTTTGGTTCCATATGAACTTTAAAGCAGTTTTTTCCAATTCTGTGAAGAAACTCATTGGTAGCTTGATGGGGATGGCATTGAATCTATAAATTACCTTGGGCAGTATGGCCATTTTCACGATATTGATTCTTCCTATCCATGAGCATGGTATGTTCTTCCATTTGTTTGTGTCCTCTTTTATTTCACTGAGCAGTGGTTTGTAGTTCTCCTTGAAGAGGTCCTTTACATCCCTTGTAAGTTGGATTCCTAGGTATTTGATTCTCTTTGAAGCAATTGTGAATGGAAGTTCATTCATGATTTGGCTCTCTGTTTGTCTGTTACTAGTGTATAAGAATGCTTGTGATTTTTGCACATTAATTTTGTATCCTGAGACTTTGCTGAAGTTGCTTATCAGCTTAAGGAGATTTTGGGCTGAGACAATGGGGTTTTCTAAATATACAATCATGTCATCTGCAAAGAGGGACAATTTGACTTCTTCTTTTCCTAACTGAATACCCTTGATTTCTTTCTCTTGCCTGATTGCCCTAGCCAGAACTTCCAACACTATGTTGAATAGGAGTGGTGAGAGAGGGCATCCCTGTCTTGTGCCAGTTTTCAAAGGGAATTTTTCCAGTTTTTGCCCATTCAGTATGATATTGGCTGTGGGTTTGTCATAAATAGCTCTTATTATTTTGAGGTACGTTCCATTAATACCGAATTTATTGAGCGTTTTTAGCATGAAGGGCTGTTGAATTT
>NW_020253519.1:0-1341 GCF_003255815.1 Theropithecus gelada
CACCATAGCCCTGTATGGGCTTCCAAATATCACTTTGCCAATTCCACAGGAACTGTCGTAGCGAAAGACTTCTTGAGGGGAAAGCTGTAACTCTGTGAGATGATTTCACAGAACACAAGGAAGTTTCTCAGACAGCTTCTTTCTCTTTGTTATCGGAGGATATTTCCTTTGGCCGCATAGTCTTCAAAGGGATCCGAAATATCTGTTCTCAGATTCCACAGAAAGAAGGCTAGGAAACAAATCCACGAAATACAGATGTAACTCTGTGAGTGGAAGTGACACATCACAGAGCAGTTTCTGAGAAAGCTTCTTTCCAGATTTCATCTGAGGATATTTCCTTTTTCACCATAGCCCTCTATAGGCTTCCAAATATCACTTTGCCAATTCCACAAGAACTGTCTTAGCGAAAGGCTTCTTGAGGGGAAAGCTGTAACTCTGTGAGATGATTTCACAGAACACTAAGCAGTTTCTCAGAAAGCTTCTTTCCAGATTTCATCTGAGGATATTTCCTTTTTCACCAAAGCCATCCATGGGCTTTCAAATATCACTTTGCCAATTCCACAATTACTCTCTTAGCGAAAGGCTTCTTGAGGGGATAGCTGTAATTCTGTGAGATGATTTCACAGAACACAAAGAAGTTTCTCAGAAAGCTTCTTTCTCTTTGTTATCGGATTATATTTCCTTTGGCCATGTAGTCTTCAAAGGGATCCGAAATATCTGTTCTCAGATTCCGCAGAAATAAGGCTAGCAAAGAGATCCACGAAATACAGATGTTACTCTGTGAGATGAATTGACAGAACACTAAGCAGTTTCTCAGAAAGCTTCTTTCCTGATTTCATCTGAGGATATTTCCTTTTTCACCATAGCCCTCTATGGGCTTCCAAATATCACTTTGCCAATTCCACAAGAACTGTCTTAGCGAAAGGCTTCTTTATGGGAAAGCTGTAACTCTGTGAGATGATTTCACAGAACACAAGGAAGTTTCTCAGAAACCTTCCTTCTCTTTGTTATCGGAGGATATTTCCTTGGGCCCTATAGTCTTTAAAGATATCCGAAATATCTGGTCTGAGGTTCCACAGAAAGAAGGGTAGCAAAGAGATCCACGAAATAGAGATGTAACTCTGTGAGTGGAAGTCACACATCACAGAGCATTTTCTCAGAAAGCTTCTTTCTAGATTTCATCAGAGGATATTTCCTTTTTCAACATAGCCCTCTATGGGCTTCCAAATATCACTTTGCCAATTCCACAAGAACCGTCTTAGCAAAAGGCTTCTGGAGGGGAAAGCTGTAACACTGTGAGATGATTTCAGAGAACACAAAGAAGTTTCTCAGAAAGCTTCT
>NW_020253520.1:0-1341 GCF_003255815.1 Theropithecus gelada
CTCTATTTTAAATATACTGTTTTTAATAGTCAAGGCTTATTAACCATTACCCATCTGTCCCACTCTTATTTTTATTCTCTAATCTACCTCAGAACTTTTATTGGAAATTTCTTTCCACCTGCCCAAATATTGAATACTAAGTTTTGATTTGTAGGTGGTAGGTATGGCGTAGACTGGACCATCTTTACATAAAGTGAAATTAAGCCTGGATTAAGTTTTGTGATATATTCAGGTTGCTTCTATGGAGCATCAAAAATAATTATTTGATTCTATCACTAAAGAAAAGAAAAAATGTTTCCAAACATTTTGTCTTACCTCGTACAAACCAACAATTTATTAGTTTATTTATTCTTTCTAAAAGTTGGTTTACAGAAAGATAAATACAGTTTCAGGAAAATATTTGAAAGGGTTAGAGAATAATTTTTACTTATTACTTTCAATAGGGATGTAAGACCACTTTGAATCAAGCAGGGACTTGCAAAATGTGCTCTGAAGGTTAGACCAATCCGGCTGAGAAGGACGTTTTGATTTATTAATCAAATATGAATCAAATAGCTGGCTGATTGTAGATTAATGATTTAAAGTAATACTTCTTTTAATTATGATCATAAATGATCTTAAAGAAGTCCTACGGGGCCAATTATTACCACATATTATGAGGAAGTAAACAAATTTGCCACTAAATTTTTCTCCAGTGAAGTCAGTTGTACTGTAGTTTATCTTATTATTTGATATTTACAACCCAAACGCTGATGGTTACCAATAAACTTTTACTACTTCTGTGTTTTATTGTTACTGAAAGAAATACAATTCAATGATTGAATGAAATGTGTAGCCAGTAGTTAAATCACAGTCACACATTTAAATAGTTACTTATAAGGATATACATTTAGGATGCAAATGAACTCCAAAATTTACTCATTTTCTTTTTTTTTTTTTTTTTTTTTTTTTTTTTGAGACGGAGTCTCGCTCTGTCTCCCAGGCTGGAGTGCAATAGTGTGATCTTGGCTCACTGCAAGCTCCGTCTCCCGGGTCCACGCCATTCTCCTGCCTCAGCCTCCCAAGTAGCTGGGACTACAGGCGCCCGCCACCTCACCCGGCTAGTTTTTTTTTTTGTATTTTTTAGTAGAGACGGAGTTTCACCGTGTTAGCCAGGATGGTCTCGATCTCCTGACCTCATGATCCACCCGTCTCGGCCTCCCAAAGTGCTGGGATTACAGGCTTGAGCCACCGCGCCCAGCAAGTTTACTCATTTTCTAAAGAATTTATCTTTTTTTTTTACTGGTTGCGGGTAAAGATTAGTGTATTAATAATTTTCTACCTATTTTTTTTCCTCTAGAA
>NW_020253521.1:0-1341 GCF_003255815.1 Theropithecus gelada
ATGGTAGATAATTTCCATCCCTCCCTTGCCTCTCCCTTGCGTTGTCACACTTGCTTGGCAAAACTACACAGCTGGTGAATTCCACCTCTGCCTATGCTTACCTGCCCCCATGAGGTGCAGGAGGCTGGAGAGCAGCACACAGCACACTGACTGCTCTCTGTACCTTCACGACCCAAACCTCTTGGGGAGCCCCCACCACGTTCAGCAATCACCCTCTCCCTGCATAGCTCACCCTCAGCCTCCTCCTGGCCTGGGTGACTCTTACACACTTTCTCTCTGTGCTCACACATCTAACCCTCCTTCCCCATTCTTACTTCCGCTGATGACCTTGCTTCCTACCTCACTGAGAGAAGTGAACACATTAGAAGACAATTTCACAGATTCCACCACCATCAGCTCATGTATTTGCAGCTGTGCCACTTGATGGGCCTTCCACCACATAGACAGTTGTTGTAGGTTAACCTAGTCCCAGCCAGAGTCAGTTCCTCTGCCGGTGTCCAAACCTCATCCTATCTCATCTACTTGAAGATAATAATTCATCAGTCTATTATTGTTTTCTCTTTCATCATCATCATTTTTTCTCTCTCCGCTGGACCACTGTGGCAGTCACAGGAATGCACATCTGAGGCCCTCAGCTAGAGGAAGTGTAACGGATGATGGTCCCAGCTATTCTAGCCTGAAGCCTATCGCCACGTTTGCTCTGAAACCATGTTCCCATAGGCTTCCTCCGGACAAGGTTGAGAACAGCAGGGAAATTAAGGCAGGACCTTTCCTCCACTGAAGGCCGACTGAGCTCCAGGACTCCCTGATCCCCTTACTGAACTTCCCTTAGCCTGCAGTGGGTCCAGGGCGCTACCAGCTGACTCTGCCTCCCTCTTTCCTTCACTGAAGTTTAGACTTGCATCACCCTCTGATGGCTCTCCCAGCGTTTTCTATCTTCCTTCCTAATTTCTGTCACAAGCATTTCCCCTAATAAATTCTTGCACATCTAATACTATATTAGGGTCTTCTCCGGAGACGCTAACAAGAGTGGTATCAGGAGTGTTCCAAGAACACAGGCCAAAGCATGGGGATTTGGGATGAGCTCACCCACTGCTTGGCTGGCCAAGAGGATGCCATCTGGGTCGGTGGAGGACACAGAAAGTGCATAGCACAAGGTGCCGCCAAGCAACTGTGGATCTACCCAGTGCTGACCTGAGAAGATGCCCTGGTTAGGGGAAGCTCTGGCGGGTGTGATGATAGAAGCCTCTGCACAATAATGACAGGGTGAGAGGGAAACCTACAAAGACAGTGGAGTTGGCTGAATACTACTCGGCTGTGTTGGTGTCCTATAAAAGGAGA